>NW_026947895.1:0-97749 GCF_034190915.1 Cavia porcellus | reverse complement strand
ACCACCCCGTGATGTTTTTCTCACTCCTACTAGTGAATGTAATGTAACACACACCCATACAATGCGCACCACCCCGTGATGTTTTTCTCACTCCTACTAGTGAATGTAATGTAACACACACCCATACAATGCGCACCACCCCGTGATGTTTTTCTCACTCCTACTAGTGAATGTAATGTAACACACACCCATACATTGCGCACCACCCCGTGATGTTTTTCTCACTCCTACTAGTGAATGTAATGTAACACACACCCATACAATGCGCACCACCCCGTGATGTTTTTCTCACTCCTACTAGTGAATGTAATGTAACACACACCCATACAATGCGCACCACCCCGTGATGTTTTTCTCACTCCTACTAGTGAATGTAATGTAACACACACCCATACAATGCGCACCACCCCGTGATGTTTTTCTCACTCCTACTAGTGAATGTAATGTAACACACACCCATACAATGCGCACCACCCCGTGATCTTTTTCTCATTCCTACTAGTGAATGTAATGTAACACACACCCATAAAATGCGCACCACCCCGTGATGTTTTTCTCACTCCTACTAGTGAATCTAATGTAACACACACCCATACAATGCGCACCACCCCGTGATGTTTTTCTCACTCCTACTACTGAATCTAATGTAACACACACCCATACAATGCGCACCACCCCGTGATGTTTTTCTCACTGCTACTAGTGAATCTAATGTAACACACACCGATACAATGCGCACCACCCCGTGATGTTTTTCTCACTCCTACTAGTGAATCTAATGTAACACACACCCATACAATGCGCACCACCCCGTGATGTTTTTCTCACTCCTACTAGTGAATCTAATGTAACACACACCCATACAATGCGCACCACCCCGTGATGTTTTTCTCACTCCTACTAGTGAATGTAATGTAACACACACCCATACAATGCGCACCACCCCGTGATGTTTTTCACACTCCTACTAGTGAATGTAATGTAACACACACCCATACAATGCGCACCACCCCGTGATGTTTTTCTCACTCCTACTAGTGAATCTAATGTGACACACACCCATACAATGCGCACCACCCCGTGATGTTTTTCTCACTCCTACTAGTGAATCTAATGTGACACACACCCATACAATGCGCACCACCCCGTGATGTTTTTCTCACTCCTACTAGTGAATCTAATGTAAAACACACCCATACAATGCGCACCACCCCGTGATGTTTTTCTCACTGCTACTAGTGAATCTAATGTTACACACACCCATACAATGCGCACCACCCCGTGATGTTTTTCTCACTGCTACTAGTGAATCTAATGTAACACACACCCATACAATGCGCACCACCCCGTGATGTTTTTCTCACTGCTACTAGTGAATCTAATGTACCACACACCCATACAATGCGCACCACCCCGTGATGTTTTTCTCACTGCTACTAGTGAATCTAATGTAACACACACCCATACAATGCGCACCACCCCGTGATGTTTTTCTCACTCCTACTAGTGAATCTAATGTAACACACACCCATACAATGCCCACCACCCCGTGATGTTTTTGGCACTCCTACCAGTGAATCTAATGTAACACACACCCATACAATGCCCACCACTCCGTGATGTTTTTCTCACTCCTACTAGTGAATGTAATGTAACACACACCCATACAATGCGCACCACCCCGTGATGTTTTTCTCACTCCTACTAGTGAATGTAATGTAACACACACCCATACAAGGCGCACCACCCCGTGATGTTTTTTTCACTCCTACTAGTGAATGTAATGTAACACACACCCATACAAGGCGCACCACCCCGTGATGTTTTTCTCACTCCTACTAGTGAATGTAATGTAACACACACCCATACAAGGCGCACCACCCCGTGATGTTTTTCTCACTGCTACTAGAGAATGTAATGTAACACACACCCATACAATGCGCACCACCCCGTGATGTTTTTCTCACTCCTACTAGTGAATCTAATGTAACACACACCCATACAATGCGCACCACACCGTGATGTTTTTCTCACTCCTACTAGTGAATGTAATGTAACACACACCCATACAATGCGCACCACCCCGTGATGTTTTTCTCACTCCTACTAGTGAATCTAATGTAACACACACCCATACAATGCGCACCACCACGTGATGTTTTTCTCACTCCTACTAGTGAATCTAATGTGACACACACCCATTCAATGCGCACCACCCCGTGATGTTTTTCTCACTCCTACTAGTGAATCTAATGTGACACACACCCATACAATGCGCACCACCCCGTGATGTTTTTCTCACTCCTACTAGTGAATCTAATGTGACACACACCCATACAAGGCGCACCACCCCGTGATGTTTTTCTCACTCCTACTAGTGAATGTAATGTGACACACACCCATACACGGCACACCACCCCGTGATGTTTTTCTCACTCCTACTAGTGAATGTAATGTGACACACACCCATACAAGGCGCACCACCCCGTGATGTTTTTCTAACTCCTACTAGTGAATCTAATGTGACACACACACATACAATGCGCACCACCCCGTGATGTTTTTCTCACTGCTACTAGTGAATCTAATGTAACACACACCCATACAATGCGCACCACCCCGAGATGTTTTTCTCACTGCTACTAGTGAATCTAATGTAACACACACCCATACAATGCGCACCACCCCGTGATGTTTTTCTCACTCCTACTAGTGAATCTAATGTAACACACACCCATACAATGCGCACCACCCCGTGATGTTTTTCTCACTCCTACTAGTGAATCTAATGTGACACACACCCATACAATGCGCACCACCCCGTGATGTTTTTCCCACTCCTACTAGTGAATCTAATGTAAAACACACCCATACAATGCGCACCACCCCGTGATGTTTTTCTCACTGCTACTAGTGAATCTAATGTAACACACACCCATACAATGCGCACCACCCCGTGATGTTTTTCTCACTGCTACTAGTGAATCTAATGTAACACACACCCATACAATGCGCACCACCCCGTGATGTTTTTCTCACTGCTACTAGTGAATATAATGTACCACACACCCATACAATGCGCACCACCCCGTGATGTTTTTCTCACTGCTACTAGTGAATCTAATGTAACACACACCCATACAATGCGCACCACCCCGTGATGTTTTTCTCACTCCTACTAGTGAATCTAATGTAACACACACCCATACAATGCCCACCACCCCGTGATATTTTTGTCACTCCTACCAGTGAATCTAATGTAACACACACCCATACAATGCCCACCACCCCGTGATGTTTTTCTCACTCCTACTAGTGAATGTAATGTAACACACACCCATACAATGCGCACCACACCGTGATGTTTTTCTCACTCCTACTAGTGAATCTAATGTAACACACACCCATACAAGGCGCACCACCCCGTGATGTTTTTCTCACTCCTACTAGTGAATGTAATGTAACAAACACCCATACAAGGCGCACCACCCCGTGATGTTTTTCTCACTCCTACTAGTGAATGTAATGTAACACACACCCATACAAGGCGCACCACCCCGTGATGTTTTTCTCACTGCTACTAGAGAATGTAATGTAACACACACCCATACAATGCGCACCACCCCGTGATGTTTTTCTCACTCCTACTAGTGAATCTAATGTAACACACACCCATACAATGCGCACCACACCGTGATGTTTTTCTCACTCCTACTAGTGAATGTAATGTACCACACACCCATACAATGCGCACCACCCCGTGATGTTTTTCTCACTGCGACTAGTGAATCTAATGTACCACACACCCATACAATGCGCACCACCCCGTGATGTTTTTCTCACTGCTACTAGTGAATCTAATGTAACACACACCCATACAATGCGCACCACCCCGTGATGTTTTTCTCACTCCTACTAGTGAATCTAATGTAACACACACCCATACAATGCCCACCACCCCGTGATGTTTTTGTCACTCCTACCAGTGAATCTAATGTAACACACACCCATACAATGCCCACCACTCCGTGATGTTTTTCTCACTCCTACTAGTGAATGTAATGTAACACACACCCATACAATGCGCACCACCCCGTGATGTTTTTCTCACTCCTACTAGTGAATGTAATGTAACACACACCCATACAAGGCGCACCACCCCGTGATGTTTTTTTCACTCCTACTAGTGAATGTAATGTAACACACACCCATACAAGGCGCACCACCCCGTGATGTTTTTCTCACTCCTACTAGTGAATGTAATGTAACACACACCCATACAAGGCGCACCACCCCGTGATGTTTTTCTCACTGCTACTAGAGAATGTAATGTAACACACACCCATACAATGCGCACCACCCCGTGATGTTTTTCTCACTCCTACTAGTGAATCTAATGTAACACACACCCATACAATGCGCACCACACCGTGATGTTTTTCTCACTCCTACTAGTGAATGTAATGTAACACACACCCATACAATGCGCACCACCCCGTGATGTTTTTCTCACTCCTACTAGTGAATCTAATGTAACACACACCCATACAATGCGCACCACCACGTGATGTTTTTCTCACTCCTACTAGTGAATCTAATGTGACACACACCCATTCAATGCGCACCACCCCGTGATGTTTTTCTCACTCCTACTAGTGAATCTAATGTGACACACACCCAGACAATGCGCACCACCCCGTGATGTTTTTCTCACTCCTACTAGTGAATCTAATGTGACACACACCCATACAAGGCGCACCACCCCGTGATGTTTTTCTCACTCCTACTAGTGAATGTAATGTGACACACACCCATACACGGCACACCACCCCGTGATGTTTTTCTCACTCCTACTAGTGAATGTAATGTGACACACACCCATACAAGGCGCACCACCCCGTGATGTTTTTCTAACTCCTACTAGTGAATCTAATGTGACACACACACATACAATGCGCACCACCCCGTGATGTTTTTCTCACTGCTACTAGTGAATCTAATGTAACACACACCCATACAATGCGCACCACCCCGTGATGTTTTTCTCACTGCTACTAGTGAATCTAATGTAACACACACCCATACAATGCGCACCACCCCGTGATGTTTTTCTCACTCCTACTAGTGAATCTAATGTAACACACACCCATACAATGCGCACCACCCCGTGATGTTTTTCTCACTCCTACTAGTGAATCTAATGTGACACACACCCATACAATGCGCACCCCCCCGTGATGTTTTTCGCACTCCTACTAGTGAATCTAATGTAAAACACACCCATACAATGCGCACCACCCCGTGATGTTTTTCTCACTGCTACTAGTGAATCTAATGTAACACACACCCATACAATGCGCACCACCCCGTGATGTTTTTCTCACTGCTACTAGTGAATCTAATGTAACACACACCCATACAATGCGCACCACCCCGTGATGTTTTTCTCACTGCTACTAGTGAATCTAATGTACCACACACCCATACAATGCGCACCACCCCGTGATGTTTTTCTCACTGCTACTAGTGAATCTAATGTAACACACACCCATACAATGCGCACCACCCCGTGATGTTTTTCTCACTCCTACTAGTGAATCTAATGTAACACACACCCATACAATGCCCACCACCCCGTGATATTTTTGTCACTCCTACCAGTGAATCTAATGTAACACACACCCATACAATGCCCACCACCCCGTGATGTTTTTCTCACTCCTACTAGTGAATGTAATGTAACACACACCCATACAATGCGCACCACACCGTGATGTTTTTCTCACTCCTACTAGTGAATCTAATGTAACACACACCCATACAAGGCGCACCACCCCGTGATGTTTTTCTCACTCCTACTAGTGAATGTAATGTAACACACACCCATACAAGGCGCACCACCCCGTGATGTTTTTCTCACTCCTACTAGTGAATGTAATGTAACACACACCCATACAAGGCGCACCACCCCGTGATGTTTTTCTCACTGCTACTAGAGAATGTAATGTAACACACACCCATACAATGCGCACCACCCCGTGATGTTTTTCTCACTCCTACTAGTGAATCTAATGTAACACACACCCATACAATGCGCACCACACCGTGATGTTTTTCTCACTCCTACTAGTGAATGTAATGTAACACACACCCATACAATGCGCACCACCCCGTGATGTTTTTCTCACTCCTACTAGTGAATCTAATGTAACACACACCCATACAATGCGCACCACCCCGTGATGTTTTTCTCACTCCTACTAGTGAATCTAATATGACACACACCCATTCAATGCGCACCACCCCGTGATGTTTTTCTCACTCCTACTAGTGAATCTAATGTGACACACACCCATACAATGCGCACCACCCCGTGATGTTTTTCTCACTCCTACTAGTGAATCTAATGTGACACACACCCATACAATGCGCACCACCCCGTGATGTTTTTCTCAATCCTACTAGTGAATCTAATGTGACACACACCCATACAAGGCGCACCACCCCGTGATGTTTTTCTCACTCCTACTAGTGAATGTAATGTGACACAAACCCATACACGGCACACCACCCCGTGATGTTTTTCTCACTCCTACTAGTGAATGTAATGTGACACACACCCATACAAGGCGCACCACCCCGTGATGTTTTTCTAACTCCTACTAGTGAATCTAATGTGACACACACACATACAATGCACACCACACCGTGATGTTTTTCTCACTCCTACTAGTGAATCTAATGTAACACACACCCATACAATGCGCACCACCCCGTGATGTTTTTCTCACTCCTACTAGTGAATCTAATGTGACACACACCCATACAATGAGCACCACCCCGTGATGTTTTTCTCACTCCTACTAGTGAATCTAATGTGACACACACCCATACAATGAGCACCACCCCGTGATGTTTTTCTCACTCCTACTAGTGAATCTAATGTGACACACACCCATACAATGCGCACCACCCCGTGATGTTTTTCTCACTGCTACTAGTGAATCTAATGTAACACACACCCATACAATGCGCACCACCCCGTGATGTTTTTCTCACTCCTACTAGTGAATCTAATGTAACACACACCCATACAATGCGCACCACCCCGTGATGTTTTTCTCACTGCTACTAGTGAATCTAATGTAACACACACCCATACAATGCGCACCACCCCGTGATGTTTTTCTCACTGCTACTAGTGAATCTAATGTAACACACACCCATACAATGCGCACCACCCCGTGATGTTTTTCTCACTGCTACTAGTGAATCTAATGTAACACACACCCATACAATGCGCACCACCCCGTGATGTTTTTCTCACTGCTACTAGTGTATCTAATGTAACACACACCCATACAATGCGCACCACCCCGTGATGTTTTTCTCACTGCTACTAGTGAATCTAATGTAACACACACCCATACAATGCGCACCACCCCGTGATGTTTTTCTCACTGCTACTAGTGAATCTAATGTAACACACACCCATAAAATGCGCACCACCCCGTGATGTTTTTCTCACTGCTACTAGTGAATCTAATGTAACACACACCCATACAATGCGCACCACCCCGTGATGTTTATCTCACTGCTACTAGTGAATCTAATGTAACACACACCCATACAATGCGCACCACCCCGTGATGTTTTTCTCACTTCTACTAGTGAATCTAATGTAACACACACCCATACAATGCGCACCACCGTGTGATGTTTTTCTCACTGCTACTAGTGAATCTAATGTAACACACACCCATACAATGCGCACCACCCCGTGATGTTTTTCTCACTGCTACTAGTGAATCTAATGTAACACACACCCATACAATGCGCACCACCCCGTGATGTTTTTCTCACTGCTACTAGTGAATCTAATGTAACACACACCCATACAATGCGCACCACCCCGTGATGTTTTTCTCACTGCTACTAGTGAATCTAATGTAACACACACCCATACAATGCGCACCACCCCGTGATGTTTTTCTCACTGCTACTAGTGAATCTAATGTAACACACACCCATAAAATGCGCACCACCCCGTGATGTTTTTCTCACTGCTACTAGTGAATCTAATGTAACACACACCCATACAATGCGCACCACCCCGTGATGTTTTTCTCACTCCTACTAGTGAATCTAATGTAACACACACCCATACAAGGCGCACCACCCCGTGATGTTTTTCTGACTCCTACTAGTGAATCTAATGTAACACACACCCATACAAGGCGCACCACCCCGTGATGTTTTTCTCACTCCTACTAGTGAATCTAATGTAACACACACCCAAACAAGGCGCACCACCCCGTGATGTTTTTCTCACTCCTACTAGTGAATCTAATGTAACACACACCCATACAAGGCGCACCACCCCGTGATGTTTTTCTCACTCCTACTAGTGAATGTAATGTAACACACACCCATACAAGGCGCACCACCCCGTGATGTTTTTCTCACTCCTACTAGTGAATCTAATGTAACACACACCCATACAAGGCGCACCACCCCGTGATGTTTTTCTCACTCCTACTAGTGAATGTAATGTAACACACACCCATACATGGCGCACCACCCCGTGATGTTTTTCTCACTGCTACTAGTGAATCTAATGTAACACACACCCATACAAGGCGCACCACCCCGTGATGATTCTCTCACTCCTACTAGTGAATCTAATGTAACACACACCCATACAAGGCGCACCACCCCGTGATGTTTCTCTCACTGCTACTAGTGAATCTAATGTAACACACACCCATACAATGCGCACCACCCCGTGATGTTTCTCTCACTGCTACTAGTGAATCTAATGTAACACACACCCATACAATGCCCCGTGATGTTTTTCTCACTAGCTACTAGTGAATCTAATGTAACACACACCCATTACAATGGCGCACCACCCCGTGATGTTTTTCTCACTGCTACTAGTGAATCTAATGTAACACACACCCATAAAATGGCCGCACCACCCGTGATGTTTTTCTCACTGCTACTAGTGAATCTAATGTAACACACACCCATACAATGCGCACCAAGAGACCCCGTGATGTTTTTCTCACTGCTACTAGTGAATCTAATGTAACACACACCCATACAATGCGCACCACCCGTGATGTTTTCTCACTGCCTACTAGTGAATCTAATGTAACACACACCATACAATGCGCACCACCCCGTGATGTTTTTCTCACTGCTACTAGTGAATCTAATGTAACACACACCCATACAATGCGCACCACCCCGTGATGTTTTTCTCACTGCTACTAGTGAATCTAATGTAACACACACCCATACAATGCGCACCACCCCGTGATGTTTTTCTCACTGCTACTAGTGAATCTAATGTAACACACACCCATACAATGCGCACCACCCCGTGATGTTTTTCTCACTGCTACTAGTGAATCTAATGTAACACACACCCATACAATGCGCACCACCCCCGTGATGTTTTTCTCACTGCTACTAGTGAATCTAATGTAACACACACCCATAAAATGCGCACCACCCCGTGATGTTTTTCTCACTGCTACTAGTGAATCTAATGTAACACACACCCATACAATGCGCACCACCCCGTGATGTTTTTCTCACTCCTACTAGTGAATCTAATGTAACACACACCCATACAAGGCGCACCACCCGTGATGTTTTTCTGACTCCTACTAGTGAATCTAATGTAACACACACCCATACAAGGCGCACCACCCCGTGATGTTTTTCTCACTCCTACTAGTGAATCTAATGTAACACACACCCATACAAGGCGCACCACCCCGTGATGTTTTTCTCACTCCTACTAGTGAATCTAATGTAACACACACCCATACAAGGCGCACCACCCGTGATGTTTTTCTCACTCCTACTAGTGAATGTAATGTAACACACACCCATACAAGGGGCACCACCCCGTGATGTTTTTCTCACTCCTACTAGTGAATGTAATGTAACACACACCCATACAAGGCGCACCACCCCGTGATGTTTTTCTCACTCCTACTAGTGAATGTAATGTAACACACACCCATACATGGCGCACCACCCCGTGATGTTTCTCTCACTGCTACTAGTGAATCTAATGTAACACACACCCATACAATGCGCACCACCCCGTGATGTTTTTCTCACTGCTACTAGTGAATCTAATGTAACACACACCCATACAATGCGCACCACCCCGTGATGTTTTTCTCACTTCTACTAGTGAATCTAATGTAACACACACCCATACAATGCGCACCACCCCGTGATGTTTTTCTCACTGCTACTAGTGAATCTAATGTAACACACACCCATACAATGCGCACCACCCCGTGATGTTTTTCTCACTGCTACTAGTGAATCTAATGTAACACACACCCATACAATGCGCACCACCCCGTTGATGTTTTTCTCACTGCTACTAGTGAATCTAATGTAACACACACCCATACAATGCGCACCACCCCGTGATGTTTTTCTCACTGCTACTAGTGAATCTAATGTAACACACACCCATACAATGCGCACCACCCCTGATGTTTTTCTCACTGCTACTAGTGAATCTAATGTAACACACACCCATACAATGCGCACCACCCCGTGATGTTTTTCTCACAGCTACTAGTGAATCTAATGTACCACACACCCATACAATGCGCACCACCCCGTGATGTTTTCTCACTCCTACTAGTGAATCTAATGTAACACACACCCATACAATGCGCACCACCCGTGATGTTTTTCTCACTCCTACTTGTGAATCTAATGTAACACACACCCATACAATGCGCACCACCCCGTGATGTTTTTCTCACTCCTACTAGTGAATGTAATGTAACACACACCCATACAATGCGCACCACCCCGTGATGTTTTTCTCACTCCTACTAGTGAATCTAATGTAACACACACCCATACAATGCGCACCACCCCGTGATGTTTTTCTCACTCCTACTAGTGAATGTAATGTAACACACACCCATACATGGCGCACCACCCCGTGATGTTTTTCTCACTGCTACTAGTGAATCTAATGTAACACAAATCCATACAATGCGCACCATCCCGTGATGTTTTTCTCACTGCTACTAGTGAATCTAATGTAACACACACCCATACAATGCGCACCACCCCGTGATGATTTTCTCACTCCTACTAGTGAATCTAATGTAACACACACCCATACAATGCGCACCACCCCGTGATGTTTTTCTCACTCCTACTAGTGAATGTAATGTAACACACACCCATACAATGCGCACCACCCCGTGATGTTTTTCTCACTCCTACTAGTGAATGTAATGTAACACACACCCATACAATGCGCACCACACCGTGATGTTTTTCTCACTCCTACTAGTGAATGTAATGTAACACACACCCATACAATGCGCACCACCCCGTGATGTTTTTCTCACTCCTACTAGTGAATGTAATGTAACACACACCCATACATTGCGCACCACCCCCGTGATGTTTTTCTCACTCCTACTAGTGAATCTAATGTAACACACACCCATACAATGCGCACCACACGTGATGTTTTTCTCTGCTACTAGTGAATCTAATGTAACACACACCCATACAAGGCCGCACCACCACGTGATGATTTTGTCACTCCTACTAGTGAATTTAATGTAACACACACCCATACAATGCGCACCACCCGTGATGTTTTCTCACTGCTACTAGTGAATCTAATGTAACAACACCCATACAATGCGCACCACCCCGTGATGTTTTTCTCACTGCTACTAGTGAATCTAATGTAACACAAACCCATACAATGCGCACCACCCGTGATGTTTTTCTCACTCCTACTAGTGAATGTAATGTAACACACACCCATACATGGCGCACCACCCCGTGATGTTTTTCTCACTGCTACTAGTGAATCTAATGTAACACAAACCCATACAATGCGCACCATCCCGTGATGTTTTTCTCACTGCTACTAGTGAATCTAATGTAACACACACCCATACAATGCGCACCACCCCGTGATGATTTTCTCACTCCTACTAGTGAATCTAATGTAACACACACCCATACAATGCGCACCACCCCGTGATGTTTTTCTCACTCCTACTAGTGAATGTAATGTACACACACCCATACAATGCGCACCACCCCGTGATGTTTTTCTCACTCCTACTAGTGAATGTAATGTAACACACACCCATACAATGCGCACCACACCGTGATGTTTTTCTCACTCCTACTAGTGAAATGTAATGTAACACACACCCATACAATGCGCACCACCCCGTGATGTTTTTCTCACTCCTACTAGTGAATGTAATGTAACACACACCCATACATTGCGCACCACCCCGTGATGTTTTTCTCACTCCTACTAGTGAATCTAATGTAACACACACCCATACAATGCGCACCAACCGTGATGTTTTTCTCACTGCTACTAGTGAATCTAATGTAACACACACCCATACAAGGCGCACCACCACGTGATGATTTTCTCACTCCTACTAGTGAATTTAATGTAACACACACCCATACAATGCGCACCACCCCGTGATGTTTTTCTCACTCCTACTTGTGAATCTAATGTAACACACACCCATACAATGCGCACCACCCCGTGATGTTTTTCTCACTCCTACTAGTGAATGTAATGTAACACACACCCATACAATGCGCACCACCCCGTGATGTTTTTCTCACTCCTACTAGTGAATGTAATGTAACACACACCCATACAATGCGAACCACCCCGTGATGTTTTTCTCACTCCTACTAGTGAATGTAATGTAACACACACCCATACATGGCGCACCACCCCGTGATGTTTTTCTCACTCCTACTAGTGAATCTAATGTAACACACACCCATACAATGCGCACCACCCCGTGATGTTTTTCTCACTCCTACTAGTGAATCTAATGTAACACACACCCATACAATGCGCACCACACCGTGATGTTTTTCTCACTCCTACTAGTGAATTTAATGTAACACACACCCATACATGGCGCACCACCCCGTGATGTTTTTCTCACTGCTACTAGTGAATCTAATGTAACACAAACCCCATACAATGCGCACCATCCCGTGATGTTTTTCTCACTCCTACTAGTGAATCGAATGTAACACACACCCATACAATGCGCACCACCCGTGATGTTTTTCTCACTCCTACTAGTGAATGAAATGTAACACACACCCATACAATGCGCACCACCCCGTGATGTTTTTCTCACTCCTACTAGTGAATGTAATGTAACACACACCCATACAATGCGCACCACCCCGTGATGTTTTCTCACTCCTACTAGTGAATGTAATGTAACACACACCCATACATGGCGCACCACCCGTGATGTTTTTCTCACTCCTACTAGTGAATCTAATGTAACACACACCCATACAATGCGCACCACCCCGTGATGTTTTTCTCACTCCTACTAGTGAATGTAATGTAACACACACCCATACAATACGCACCACCCCGTGATGTTTTTCTCACTCCTACTAGTGAATCTAATGTAACACACACCCATACAAAGCGCACCACCCGTTGATGTTTTTCTCACTCCTACTAGTGAATGTAATGTAACACACACCCATACATGCGGACCACCCCGTGATGTTTTTCTCACTCCTACTAGTGAATCTAATGTAACACACACCCATACAATGCGCACCACCCCGTGATGTTTTTCTCACTCCTACTAGTGAATCTAATGTAACACACACCCATACAATGCGCACCACCCGTGATGTTTTTCTCACTCCTACTAGTGAATGTAATGTAACACACACCCATACATGGCGCACCACCCCGTGATGTTTTTCTCACTGCTACTAGTGAATCTAATGTAACACAAACCCATACAATGCGCACCATTCCCGTGATGTTTTCTCACTGCTACTAGTGAATCTAATGTAACACACACCCATACAATGCGCACCACCCCGTGATGATTTTCTCACTCCTACTAGTGAATCTAATGTAACACACACCCATACAATGCGCACCACCCCGTGATGTTTTTCTCACTCCTACTAGTGAATGTAATGTAACACACACCCATACAATGCGCACCACCCCGTGATGTTTTTCTCACTCCTACTAGTGAATGTAATGTAACACACACCCATACAATGCGCACCACCCCGTGATGTTTTTCTCACTCCTACTAGTGAATGTAATGTAACACACACCCATACAATGCGCACCACCCCGTGATGTTTTTCTCACTCCTACTAGTGAATCCTAATGTAACACACACCCATACAATGCGCACCACCCCGTGATGTTTTTCTCACTCCTACTAGTGAATCTAATGTAACACACACCCATACAATGCGCACCACACCGTGATGTTTTTCTCACTGCTACTAGTGAATCTAATGTAACACACACCCATACAATGCGCACCACCCCGTGATGTTTTTCTCACTCCTACTAGTGAATTTAATGTAACACACACCCATACAATGCGCACCACCCCGTGATGTTTTTCTCACTGCTACTAGTGAATCTAATGTAACACACACCCATACAATGCGCACCACCCCGTGATGTTTTTCTCACTGCTACTAGTGAATCTAATGTAACACAAACCCATACAATGCGCACCACCCCGTGATGTTTTTCTCACTCCTACTAGTGAATGTAATGTAACACACACCCATACATGGCGCACCACCCCGTGATGTTTTTCTCACTGCTACTAGTGAATCTAATGTAACACAAACCCATACAATGCGCACCATCCCGTGATGTTTTTCTCACTGCTACTAGTGAATCTAATGTAACACACACCCATACAATGCGCACCACCGTGATGATTTTCTCACTCCTACTAGTGAATCTAATGTAACACACACCCATACAATGCGCACCCCCGTGATGTTTTTCTCACTCTACTAGTGAATGTAATGTAACACACACCCATACAATGCGCACCACCCCGTGATGTTTTTCTCACTCCTACTAGTGAATGTAATGTAACACACACCCATACAATGCGCACCACACCGTGATGTTTTTCTCACTCCTACTAGTGAATGTAATGTAACACACACCCATACAATGCGCACCACCCCGTGATGTTTTCTCACTCCTACTAGTGAATGTAATGTAACACACACCCATACATTGCGCACCACCCCGTGATGTTTTTCTCACTCCTACTAGTGAATCTAATGTAACACACACCCATACAATGCGCACCACACCGTGATGTTTTTCTCACTGCTACTAGTGAATCTAATGTAACACACACCCATACAAGGCGCACCACCACGTGATGATTTTCTCACTCCTACTAGTGAATTTAATGTAACACACACCCATACAATGCGCACCACCCCGTGATGTTTTCCTCACTCTACTAGTGAATCTAATGTAACACACACCCATACATGCGCACCACCCCGTGATGTTTTTCTCACTGCTACTAGTGAATCTAATGTAACACAAACCCATACAATGCGCACCATCCCGTGATGTTTTTCTCACTGCTACTAGTGAATCTAATGTAACACACACCCATACAATGCGCACCACCCCGTGATGATTTTCTCACTCCTACTAGTGAATCTAATGTAACACACACCCATACAATGCGCACCACCCCGTGAGTTTTTCTCACTCCTACTAGTGAATGTAATGTAACACACACCCATACAATGCGCACCACCCCGTGATGTTTTTCTCACTCCTACTAGTGAATGTAATGTAACACACACCCATACAATGCGCACCACACCGTGATGTTTTTCTCACTCCTACTAGTGAATGTAATGTAACACACACCCATACAATGCGCACCACCCCGTGATGTTTTTCTCACTCCTACTAGTGAATGTAATGTAACACACACCCATACATTGCGCACCACCCCGTGATGTTTTTCTCACTCCTACTAGTGAATCTAATGTAACACACACCCATACAATGCGCACCACCCGTGATGTTTTTCTCACTCCTACTAGTGAATCTAATGTAACACACACCCATACAATGCGCACCACCCCGTGATGTTTTTCTCACTCCTACTAGTGAATCTAATGTAACACACACCCCATACAATGCGCACCACCCCGTGATGTTTTTCTCACTCCTACTAGTGAATCTAATGTAACACACACCCATACAATGCGCACCACCCCGTGATGTTTTTCTCACTCCTACTAGTGAATGTAATGTAACACACACCCATACAATGCGCACCACCCCGTGATGTTTTTCTCACTCCTACTAGTGAATCTAATGTAACACACACACATACAATGCGCACCACCCCGTGATGTTTTTCTCACTCCTACTAGTGAATGTAATGTAACACACACCCATACAATGCGCACCACCCCGTGATGTTTTTCTCACTCCTACTAGTGAATCTAATGTAACACACACCCATACAATGCGCACCACCCCGTGATGTTTTTCTCACTCCTACTAGTGAATCTAATGTAACACACACCCATACAATGCGCACCACCCCGTGATGTTTTTCTCACTCCTACTAGTGAATCTAATGTAACACACACCCATACAAGGCGCACCACCCCGTGATGTTTTTCTCACTCCTACTAGTGAATCTAATGTAACACACACCCATACAATGCGCACCACCCCGTGATGTTTTGTCACTCCTACTAGTGAATCTAATGTAACACACACCCATACAATGCCCACCACCCCGTGATGTTTTTGTCACTCCTACTAGTGAATCTAATGTAACACACACCCATACAATGCGCACCACCCCGTGATGTTTTTCTCACTCCTACTAGTGAATCTAATGTAACACACACCCATACAATGGCGCACCACCCTGTGATGTTTTTCTCACTCCTACTAGTGAATCGTAATGTAACACACACCCATACAATGCGCACCACCCCGTGATGTTTTTCTCACTGCCTACTAGTGAATGTAATGTAACACACACCCATACAATGCGCACCATCCCGTGATGTTTTTCTCACTCCTACTAGTGAATCTAATGTAACACACACCCATACAATGCGCACCACACCGTGATGTTTTTCTCACTCCTACTAGTGATCTAATGTAACACACACCCATACAATGCGCACCACCCCGTGATGTTTTACCTCACTGCTACTAGTGAATCTAATGTAACACACACCCATACAATGCGCACCACCCCGTGATGTTTTTCTCACTTCCTACTAGTGAATCTAATGTAACACACACCCATACAATGCGCACCACCCCGAGATGTTTTTCTCATTGCCTACTAGTGAATCTAATGTAACACACACCCATACAATGCGCACCACCCCGTGATGTTTTTCTCACTGCTACTAGTGAATCTAATGTAACACACACCCATACAATGCGCACCACCCCGTGATGTTTTTCTCACTGCTACTAGTGAATCTAATGTAACACACACCCATACAATGCGCACCACCCCGTGATGTTTTTCTCACTGCTACTAGTGAATCTAATGTAACACATACCCATACAATGCGCACCACCCCGTGATGTTTTTCTCACTGCTACTAGTGAATCTAATGTAACACACACCCATACAATGCGCACCACCCCGTGATGTTTTTCTCACTGCTACTAGTGAATCTTAATGTAACACACACCCATACAATGCGCACCACCCCGTGATGTTTTTCTCACTCCTACTAGTGAATCTAATGTAACACACACCATACAAGGCGCACCACCCCGTGATGTTTTTCTCACTCCTACTAGTGAATCTAATGTAACACACACCCATACAATGCGCACCACCGTGATGTTTTTCTCACTCCTACTAGTGAATCTAATGTAACACACACCCATACAATGCGCACCACCCCGTGATGTTTTTCTCACTCCTACTAGTGAATCTAATGTAACACACACCCATACAATGCGCACCACCCCGTGATGTTTTTCTCACTCCTACTAGGGAATGTAATGTAACACACACCCATACAATGCGCACCACCCCGTGATGTTTTTCTCACTCCTACTAGTGAATCTAATGTAACACACACCCATACAAGGCGCACCACCCCGTGATGTTTTTCTCACTCCTACTAGTGAATGTAATGTAACACACACCCATACATGGCGCACCACCCCGTGATGTTTTTCTCACTGCTACTAGTGAATCTAATGTAACACACACCCATACAAGGCGCACCACCCCGTGATGATTCTCTCACTCCTACTAGTGAATCTAATGTAACACACACCCATACAAGGCGCACCACCCCGTGATGTTTTTCTCACTGCTACTAGTGAATCTAATGTAACACACACCCATACAATGCGCACCACCCCGTGATGTTTTTCTCACTGCTACTAGTGAATCTAATGTAACACACACCCATACAATGCGCACCACCCCGTGATGTTTTTCTCACTGCTACTAGTGAATCTAATGTAACACACACCCATACAATGCGCACCACCCCGTGATGTTTTTCTCACTGCTAGTAGTGAATCTAATGTAACACACACCCATACAATGCGCACCACCCCGTGATGTTTTTCTCACTGCTACTAGTGAATCTAATGTAACACACACCCATACAATGCGCACCACCCCGTGATGTTTTTCTCATGCTACTAGTGAATCTAATGTAACACACACCCATACAATGCGCACCACCCCGTGATGTTTTTCTCACTCCTACTAGTGAATCTAATGTAACACACACCCATACAATGCGCACCACCCCGTGATGTTTTTCTCACTGCTACTAGTGAATCTAATGTAACACACACCCATACAATGCGCACCACCCCGTGATGTTTTTCTCACTGCTACTAGTGAATCTAATGTAACACACACCCATACAATGCGCACCACCCCGTGATGTTTTTCTCACTGCTACTAGTGAATCTAATGTAACACACACCCATACAATGCGCACCACCCCGTGATGTTTTTCTCACCTGCTACTAGTGAATCTAATGTAACACACACCCATACAATGCGCACCACCCCGTGATGTTTTTCTCACTGCTACTAGTGAATCTAATGTAACACACACCCATACAATGCGCACCACCCCGTGATGTTTTTCTCACTGCTACTAGTGAATCTAATGTAACACACACCCATACAATGCGCACCACCCCGTGATGTTTTTCTCACTCCTACTAGTGAATCTAATGTAACACACACCCATACAATGCGCACCACCCCGTGATGTTTTTCTCACTGCTACTAGTGAATCTAATGTAACACACACCCATACAATGCGCACCACCCCGTGATGTTTTTCTCACTGCTACTAGTGAATCTAATGTAACACACACCCATACAATGCGCACCACCCCGTGATGTTTTTCTCACTCCTACTAGTGAATCTAATGTAACACACACCCATACAATGCGCACCACCCCGTGATGTTTTTCTCACTCCTACTAGTGAATCTAATGTAACACACACCCATACAATGCGCACCACCCCGTGATGTTTTTCTCAACTCCTACTAGTGAATGTAATGTAACACACACCCATACAATGCGCACCACCCCGTGATGTTTTTCTCACTCCTACTAGTGAATCTAATGTAACACACACCCATACAATGCGCACCACCCCGTGATGTTTTTCTCACTGCTACTAGTGAATCTAATGTAACACACACCCATACAATGCGCACCACCCCGTGATGTTTTTATCACTCCTACTAGTGAATCTAATGTAACACACACCCATACAATGCGCACCACCCCGTGATGTTTTTCTCACTCCTACTAGTGAATCTAATGTGACAAACACCCATTCAATGCTCACCACCCCGTGATGTTTTTCTCACTCCTAATAGTGAATCTAATGTGACACACACCCATACAATGCGCACCACCCCGTGATGTTTTTCTCACTGCTACTAGTGAATCTAATGTAACACACACCCATACAATGCGCACCACCCCGTGATGTTTTTCTCACAGCTACTAGTGAATCTAATGTACCACACACCCATACAATGCGCACCACCCCGTGATGTTTTTCTCACTCCTACTAGTGAATGTAATGTAACACACACCCATACAAGGCGCACCACCCCGTGATGTTTTTCTCACTCCTACTAGTGAATCTAATGTAACACACACCCATACAAGGCGCACCACCCCGTGATGTTTTTCTCACTCCTACTAGTGAATGTAATGTAACACACACCCATACATGGCGCACCACCCCGTGATGTTTTTCTCACTGCTACTAGTGAATCTAATGTAACACACACCCATACAAGGCGCACCACCCCGTGATGATTCTCTCACTCCTACTAGTGAATCTAATGTAACACACACCCATACAAGGCGCACCACCCCGTGATGTTTTTCTCACTGCTACTAGTGAATCTAATGTAACACACACCCATACAATGCGCACCACCCCGTGATGTTTTTCTCACTGCTACTAGTGAATGTAATGTAACACACACCCATACAATGCGCACCACCCCGTGATGTTTTTCTCACTGCTACTAGTGAATCTAATGTAACACACACCCATACAATGCGCACCACCCCGTGATGTTTTTCTCACTGCTAGTAGTGAATCTAATGTAACACACACCCATACAATGCGCACCACCCCTGATGTTTTTCTCACTGCTACTAGTGAATCTAATGTAACACACACCCATACAATGCGCACCACCCCGTGATGTTTTTCTCACTCCTACTAGTGAATCTAATGTACCACACACCCATACAATGCGCACCACCCCGTGATGTTTTTCTCACTCCTACTAGTGAATCTAATGTAACACACACCCATACAATGCGCACCACCCCGTGATGTTTTTCTCACTGCTACTAGTGAATCTAATGTAACACACACCCATACAATGCGCACCACCCCGTGATGTTTTTCTCACTGCTACTAGTGAATCTAATGTAACACACACCCATACAATGCGCACCACCCCGTGATGTTTTTCTCACTGCTACTAGTGAATCTAATGTAACACACACCCATACAATGCGCACCACCCCGTGATGTTTTTCTCACTGCTACTAGTGAATCTAATGTAACACACACCCATACAATGCGCACCACCCCGTGATGTTTTTCTCACTGCTACTAGTGAATCTAATGTAACACACACCCATACAATGCGCACCACCCCGTGATGTTTTTCTCACTGCTACTAGTGAATCTAATGTAACACACACCCATACAATGCGCACCACCCCGTGATGTTTTTCTCACTCCTACTAGTGAATCTAATGTAACACACACCCATACAATGCGCACCACCCCGTGATGTTTTTCTCACTGCTACTAGTGAATCTAATGTAACACACACCCATACAATGCGCACCACCCCGTGATGTTTTTCTCACTGCTACTAGTGAATCTAATGTAACACACACCCATACAATGCGCACCACCCCGTGATGTTTTTCTCACTCCTACTAGTGAATCTAATGTAACACACACCCATACAATGCGCACCACCCCGTGATGTTTTTCTCACTCCTACTAGTGAATCTAATGTAACACACACCCATACAATGCGCACCACCCCGTGATGTTTTTCTCACTCCTACTAGTGAATGTAATGTAACACACACCCATACAATGCGCACCACCCCGTGATGTTTTTCTCACTCCTACTAGTGAATCTAATGTAACACACACCCATACAATGCGCACCACCCCGTGATGTTTTTCTCACTGCTACTAGTGAATCTAATGTAACACACACCCATACAATGCGCACCACCCCGTGATGTTTTTATCACTCCTACTAGTGAATCTAATGTAACACACACCCATACAATGCGCACCACCCCGTGATGTTTTTCTCACTCCTACTAGTGAATCTAATGTGACAAACACCCATTCAATGCTCACCACCCCGTGATGTTTTTCTCACTCCTAATAGTGAATCTAATGTGACACACACCCATACAATGCGCACCACCCCGTGATGTTTTTCTCACTCCTACTAGTGAATCTAATGTAACACACACCCATACAATGCGCAACACCCCGTGTTTTTCTCACTCCTACTAGTGAATCTAATGTAACACACACCCATACAATGCGCACCACCCCGTGATGTTTTTCTCACTGCTACTAGTGAATCTAATGTAACACACACCCATACAATGCGCACCACCCCGTGATGTTTTTCTCACTGCTACTAGTGAATCTAATGTAACACACACCCATAAAATGCGCACCACCCCGTGATGTTTTTCTCACTGCTACTAGTGAATCTAATGTAACACACACCCATACAATGCGCACCACCCCGTGATGTTTTTCTCACTCCTACTAGTGAATCTAATGTGACAAACACCCATTCAATGCTCACCACCCCGTGATGTTTTTCTCACTCCTAATAGTGAATCTAATGTGACACACACCCATACAATGCGCACCACCCCGTGATGTTTTTCTCACTCCTACTAGTGAATCTAATGTAACACACACCCATACAATGCGCAACACCCCGTGTTTTTCTCACTCCTACTAGTGAATCTAATGTAACACACACCCATACAATGCGCACCACCCCGTGATGTTTTTCTCACTGCTACTAGTGAATCTAATGTAACACACACCCATACAATGCGCACCACCCCGTGATGTTTTTCTCACTGCTACTAGTGAATCTAATGTAACACACACCCATAAAATGCGCACCACCCCGTGATGTTTTTCTCACTGCTACTAGTGAATCTAATGTAACACACACCCATACAATGCGCACCACCCCGTGATGTTTATCTCACTGCTACTAGTGAATTTAATGTAACACACACCCATACAATGCGCACCACCCCGTGATGTTTTTCTCACTTCTACTAGTGAATCTAATGTAACACACACCCATACAATGCTCACAACCCCGTGATGTTTTTCTCACTCCTAATAGTGAATCTAATGTGACACACACCCATACAATGCGCACCACCCCGTGATGTTTTTCTCACTCCTACTAGTGAATCTAATGTAACACACACCCATACAATGCGCAACACCCCGTGTTTTTCTCACTCCTACTAGTGAATCTAATGTAACACACACCCATACAATGCGCACCACCCCGTGATGTTTTTCTCACTGCTACTAGTGAATCTAATGTAACACACACCCATACAATGCGCACCACCCCGTGATGTTTTTCTCACTGCTACTAGTGAATCTAATGTAACACACACCCATAAAATGCGCACCACCCCGTGATGTTTTTCTCACTGCTACTAGTGAATCTAATGTAACACACACCCATACAATGCGCACCACCCCGTGATGTTTTTCTCACTCCTACTAGTGAATCTAATGTGACAAACACCCATTCAATGCTCACCACCACGTGATGTTTTTCTCACTCCTAATAGTGAATCTAATGTGACACACACCCATACAATGCGCACCACCCCGTGATGTTTTTCTCACTCCTACTAGTGAATCTAATGTAACACACACCCATACAATGCGCAACACCCCGTGTTTTTCTCACTCCTACTAGTGAATCTAATGTAACACACACCCATACAATGCGCACCACCCCGTGATGTTTTTCTCACTGCTACTAGTGAATCTAATGTAACACACACCCATACAATGCGCACCACCCCGTGATGTTTTTCTCACTGCTACTAGTGAATCTAATGTAACACACACCCATAAAATGCGCACCACCCCGTGATGTTTTTCTCACTGCTACTAGTGAATCTAATGTAACACACACCCATACAATGCGCACCACCCCGTGATGTTTATCTCACTGCTACTAGTGAATCTAATGTAACACACACCCATACAATGCGCACCACCCCGTGATGTTTTTATCACTCCTACTAGTGAATCTAATGTGACAAACACCCATTCAATGCTCACCACCCCGTGATGTTTTTCTCACTCCTAATAGTGAATCTAATGTGACACACACCCATACAATGCGCACCACCCCGTGATGTTTTTCTCACTCCTACTAGTGAATCTAATGTAACACACACCCATACAATGCGCAACACCCCGTGTTTTTCTCACTCCTACTAGTGAATCTAATGTAACACACACCCATACAATGCGCACCACCCCGTGATGTTTTTCTCACTGCTACTAGTGAATCTAATGTAACACACACCCATACAATGCGCACCACCCCGTGATGTTTTTCTCACTGCTACTAGTGAATCTAATGTAACACACACCCATAAAATGCGCACCACCCCGTGATGTTTTTCTCACTGCTACTAGTGAATCTAATGTAACACACACCCATACAATGCGCACCACCCCGTGATGTTTATCTCACTGCTACTAGTGAATCTAATGTAACACACACCCATACAATGCGCACCACCCCGTGATGTTTTTATCACTCCTACTAGTGAATCTAATGTAACACACACCCATACAATGCGCACCACCCCGTGATGTTTTTCTCACTCCTACTAGTGAATCTAATGTGACAAACACCCATTCAATGCTCACCACCCCGTGATGTTTTTCTCACTCCTAATAGTGAATCTAATGTGACACACATCCATACAATGCGCACCACCCCGTGATGTTTTTCTCACTCCTACTAGTGAATCTAATGTAACACACACCCATACAATGCGCACCACCCCGTGATGTTTTTCTCACTCCTACTAGTGAATGTAATGTAACACACACCCATACAATGCGCACCACCCCGTGATGTTTTTCTCACTCCTACTAGTGAATCTAATGTAACACACACCCATACAATGCGCACCACCCCGTGATGTTTTTCTCACTGCTACTAGTGAATCTAATGTAACACACACCCATACAATGCGCACCACCCCGTGATGTTTTTATCACTCCTACTAGTGAATCTAATGTAACACACACCCATACAATGCGCACCACCCCGTGATGTTTTTCTCACTCCTACTAGTGAATCTAATGTGACAAACACCCATTCAATGCTCACCACCCCGTGATGTTTTTCTCACTCCTAATAGTGAATCTAATGTGACACACACCCATACAATGCGCACCACCCCGTGATGTTTTTCTCACTGCTACTAGTGAATCTAATGTAACACACACCCATACAATGCGCACCACCCCGTGATGTTTTTCTCACAGCTACTAGTGAATCTAATGTACCACACACCCATACAATGCGCACCACCCCGTGATGTTTTTCTCACTCCTACTAGGGAATGTAATGTAACACACACCCATACAAGGCGCACCACCCCGTGATGTTTTTCTCACTCCTACTAGTGAATCTAATGTAACACACACCCATACAAGGCGCACCACCCCGTGATGTTTTTCTCACTCCTACTAGTGAATGTAATGTAACACACACCCATACATGGCGCACCACCCCGTGATGTTTTTCTCACTGCTACTAGTGAATCTAATGTAACACACACCCATACAAGGCGCACCACCCCGTGATGATTCTCTCACTCCTACTAGTGAATCTAATGTAACACACACCCATACAAGGCGCACCACCCCGTGATGTTTTTCTCACTGCTACTAGTGAATCTAATGTAACACACACCCATACAATGCGCACCACCCCGTGATGTTTTTCTCACTGCTACTAGTGAATGTAATGTAACACACACCCATACAATGCGCACCACCCCGTGATGTTTTTCTCACTGCTACTAGTGAATCTAATGTAACACACACCCATACAATGCGCACCACCCCGTGATGTTTTTCTCACTGCTAGTAGTGAATCTAATGTAACACACACCCATACAATGCGCACCACCCCTGATGTTTTTCTCACTGCTACTAGTGAATCTAATGTAACACACACCCATACAATGCGCACCACCCCGTGATGTTTTTCTCACTCCTACTAGTGAATCTAATGTACCACACACCCATACAATGCGCACCACCCCGTGATGTTTTTCTCACTCCTACTAGTGAATCTAATGTAACACACACCCATACAATGCGCACCACCCCGTGATGTTTTTCTCACTGCTACTAGTGAATCTAATGTAACACACACCCATACAATGCGCACCACCCCGTGATGTTTTTCTCACTGCTACTAGTGAATCTAATGTAACACACACCCATACAATGCGCACCACCCCGTGATGTTTTTCTCACTGCTACTAGTGAATCTAATGTAACACACACCCATACAATGCGCACCACCCCGTGATGTTTTTCTCACTGCTACTAGTGAATCTAATGTAACACACCCCCATACAATGCGCACCACCCCGTGATGTTTTTCTCACTGCTACTAGTGAATCTAATGTAACACACACCCATACAATGCGCACCACCCCGTGATGTTTTTCTCACTGCTACTAGTGAATCTAATGTAACACACACCCATACAATGCGCACCACCCCGTGATGTTTTTCTCACTCCTACTAGTGAATCTAATGTAACACACACCCATACAATGCGCACCACCCCGTGATGTTTTTCTCACTGCTACTAGTGAATCTAATGTAACACACACCCATACAATGCGCACCACCCCGTGATGTTTTTCTCACTGCTACTAGTGAATCTAATGTAACACACACCCATACAATGCGCACCACCCCGTGATGTTTTTCTCACTCCTACTAGTGAATCTAATGTAACACACACCCATACAATGCGCACCACCCCGTGATGTTTTTCTCACTCCTACTAGTGAATCTAATGTAACACACACCCATACAATGCGCACCACCCCGTGATGTTTTTCTCACTCCTACTAGTGAATGTAATGTAACACACACCCATACAATGCGCACCACCCCGTGATGTTTTTCTCACTCCTACTAGTGAATCTAATGTAACACACACCCATACAATGCGCACCACCCCGTGATGTTTTTCTCACTGCTACTAGTGAATCTAATGTAACACACACCCATACAATGCGCACCACCCCGTGATGTTTTTATCACTCCTACTAGTGAATCTAATGTAACACACACCCATACAATGCGCACCACCCCGTGATGTTTTTCTCACTCCTACTAGTGAATCTAATGTGACAAACACCCATTCAATGCTCACCACCCCGTGATGTTTTTCTCACTCCTAATAGTGAATCTAATGTGACACACACCCATACAATGCGCACCACCCCGTGATGTTTTTCTCACTCCTACTAGTGAATCTAATGTAACACACACCCATACAATGCGCAACACCCCGTGTTTTTCTCACTCCTACTAGTGAATCTAATGTAACACACACCCATACAATGCGCACCACCCCGTGATGTTTTTCTCACTGCTACTAGTGAATCTAATGTAACACACACCCATACAATGCGCACCACCCCGTGATGTTTTTCTCACTGCTACTAGTGAATCTAATGTAACACACACCCATAAAATGCGCACCACCCCGTGATGTTTTTCTCACTGCTACTAGTGAATCTAATGTAACACACACCCATACAATGCGCACCACCCCGTGATGTTTTTCTCACTCCTACTAGTGAATCTAATGTGACAAACACCCATTCAATGCTCACCACCCCGTGATGTTTTTCTCACTCCTAATAGTGAATCTAATGTGACACACACCCATACAATGCGCACCACCCCGTGATGTTTTTCTCACTCCTACTAGTGAATCTAATGTAACACACACCCATACAATGCGCAACACCCCGTGTTTTTCTCACTCCTACTAGTGAATCTAATGTAACACACACCCATACAATGCGCACCACCCCGTGATGTTTTTCTCACTGCTACTAGTGAATCTAATGTAACACACACCCATACAATGCGCACCACCCCGTGATGTTTTTCTCACTGCTACTAGTGAATCTAATGTAACACACACCCATAAAATGCGCACCACCCCGTGATGTTTTTCTCACTGCTACTAGTGAATCTAATGTAACACACACCCATACAATGCGCACCACCCCGTGATGTTTATCTCACTGCTACTAGTGAATTTAATGTAACACACACCCATACAATGCGCACCACCCCGTGATGTTTTTCTCACTTCTACTAGTGAATCTAATGTAACACACACCCATACAATGCTCACAACCCCGTGATGTTTTTCTCACTCCTAATAGTGAATCTAATGTGACACACACCCATACAATGCGCACCACCCCGTGATGTTTTTCTCACTCCTACTAGTGAATCTAATGTAACACACACCCATACAATGCGCAACACCCCGTGTTTTTCTCACTCCTACTAGTGAATCTAATGTAACACACACCCATACAATGCGCACCACCCCGTGATGTTTTTCTCACTGCTACTAGTGAATCTAATGTAACACACACCCATACAATGCGCACCACCCCGTGATGTTTTTCTCACTGCTACTAGTGAATCTAATGTAACACACACCCATAAAATGCGCACCACCCCGTGATGTTTTTCTCACTGCTACTAGTGAATCTAATGTAACACACACCCATACAATGCGCACCACCCCGTGATGTTTTTCTCACTCCTACTAGTGAATCTAATGTGACAAACACCCATTCAATGCTCACCACCACGTGATGTTTTTCTCACTCCTAATAGTGAATCTAATGTGACACACACCCATACAATGCGCACCACCCCGTGATGTTTTTCTCACTCCTACTAGTGAATCTAATGTAACACACACCCATACAATGCGCAACACCCCGTGTTTTTCTCACTCCTACTAGTGAATCTAATGTAACACACACCCATACAATGCGCACCACCCCGTGATGTTTTTCTCACTGCTACTAGTGAATCTAATGTAACACACACCCATACAATGCGCACCACCCCGTGATGTTTTTCTCACTGCTACTAGTGAATCTAATGTAACACACACCCATAAAATGCGCACCACCCCGTGATGTTTTTCTCACTGCTACTAGTGAATCTAATGTAACACACACCCATACAATGCGCACCACCCCGTGATGTTTATCTCACTGCTACTAGTGAATCTAATGTAACACACACCCATACAATGCGCACCACCCCGTGATGTTTTTATCACTCCTACTAGTGAATCTAATGTGACAAACACCCATTCAATGCTCACCACCCCGTGATGTTTTTCTCACTCCTAATAGTGAATCTAATGTGACACACACCCATACAATGCGCACCACCCCGTGATGTTTTTCTCACTCCTACTAGTGAATCTAATGTAACACACACCCATACAATGCGCAACACCCCGTGTTTTTCTCACTCCTACTAGTGAATCTAATGTAACACACACCCATACAATGCGCACCACCCCGTGATGTTTTTCTCACTGCTACTAGTGAATCTAATGTAACACACACCCATACAATGCGCACCACCCCGTGATGTTTTTCTCACTGCTACTAGTGAATCTAATGTAACACACACCCATAAAATGCGCACCACCCCGTGATGTTTTTCTCACTGCTACTAGTGAATCTAATGTAACACACACCCATACAATGCGCACCACCCCGTGATGTTTATCTCACTGCTACTAGTGAATCTAATGTAACACACACCCATACAATGCGCACCACCCCGTGATGTTTTTATCACTCCTACTAGTGAATCTAATGTAACACACACCCATACAATGCGCACCACCCCGTGATGTTTTTCTCACTCCTACTAGTGAATCTAATGTGACAAACACCCATTCAATGCTCACCACCCCGTGATGTTTTTCTCACTCCTAATAGTGAATCTAATGTGACACACATCCATACAATGCGCACCACCCCGTGATGTTTTTCTCACTCCTACTAGTGAATCTAATGTAACACACACCCATACAATGCGCAACACCCCGTGTTTTTCTCACTCCTACTAGTGAATCTAATGTAACACACACCCATACAATGCGCACCACCCCGTGATGTTTTTCTCACTGCTACTAGTGAATCTAATGTAACACACACCCATACAATGCGCACCACCCCGTGATGTTTTTCTCACTGCTACTAGTGAATCTAATGTAACACACACCCATAAAATGCGCACCACCCCGTGATGTTTTTCTCACTCCTACTAGTGAATCTAATGTAACACACACCCATACAATGCGCACCACCCCGTGATGTTTTTCTCACTGCTACTAGTGAATCTAATGTAACACACACCCATACAATGCGCACCACCCCGTGATGTTTTTATCACTCCTACTAGTGAATCTAATGTAACACACACCCATACAATGCGCACCACCCCGTGATGTTTTTCTCACTCCTACTAGTGAATCTAATGTGTCAAACACCCATTCAATGCTCACCACCCCGTGATGTTTTTCTCACTCCTAATAGTGAATCTAATGTGACACACACCCATACAATGCGCACCACCCCGTGATGTTTTTCTCACTCCTACTAGTGAATCTAATGTAACACACACCCATAAAATGCGCACCACCCCGTGATGTTTTTCTCAATCCTACTAGTGAATCTAATGTGACACACACCCATACAAGGCGCACCACCCCGTGATGTTTTCCTCACTCCTTCTAGTGAATGTAATGTGACACACACCCATTCAAGGCGCACCACCCCGTGATGTTTTTCTCACTCCTACTAGTGAATGTAATGAGACACACACCCATACAAGGCACACCACCCCGTGATGTTTTTCTCACTCCTACTAGAGAATGTAATGTGACACACACACATACAAGCGCACCACACCATGATGTTTTTCTCACTCCTACTAGTGAATCTAATGTGACACACACCCATACAATGCGCACCACCCCGTGATGTTTTTCTCACTCCTACTAGTGAATCTAATGTGACACACACCCATACAATGCGCACCACCCCGTGATGTTTTTCTCACTCCTACTAGTGAATCTAATGTAACACACACCCATACAATGCGCAACACCCCGTGTTTTTCTCACTCCTACTAGTGAATCTAATGTAACACACACCCATACAATGCGCACCACCCCGTGATGTTTTTCTCACTGCTACTAGTGAATCTAATGTAACACACACCCATACAATGCGCACCACCCCGTGATGTTTTTCTCACTGCTACTAGTGAATCTAATGTAACACACACCCATAAAATGCGCACCACCCCGTGATGTTTTTCTCACTGCTACTAGTGAATCTAATGTAACACACACCCATACAATGCGCACCACCCCGTGATGTTTATCTCACTGCTACTAGTGAATCTAATGTAACACACACCCATACAATGCGCACCACCCCGTGATGTTTTTCTCACTTCTACTAGTGAATCTAATGTAACACACACCCATACAATGCGCACCACCCCGTGATGTTTTTCTCACTGCTAATAGTGAATCTAATGTAACACACACCCATACAATGCGCACCACCCCGTGATGTTTTTCTCACTGCTACTAGTGAATCTAATGTAACACACACCCATACAATGCGCACCACCCCGTGATGTTTTTCTCACTGCTACTAGTGAATCTAATGTAACACACACCCATACAATGCGCACCACCCCGTGATGTTTTTCTCACTGCTACTAGTGAATCTAATGTAACACACACCCATACAATGCGCACCACCCCGTGATGTTTTTCTCACTGCTACTAGTGAATCTAATGTAACACACACCCATAAAATGCGCACCACCCCGTGATGTTTTTCTCACTCCTACTAGTGAATCTAATGTAACACACACCCGTACAAGGCGCACCACCCCGTGATGTTTTTCTGACTCCTACTAGTGAATCTAATGTAACACACACCCATACAAGGCGCACCACCCCGTGATGTTTTTCTCACTCCTACTAGTGAATCTAATGTAACACACACCCAAACAAGGCGCACCACCCCGTGATGTTTTTCTCACTCCTACTAGTGAATCTAATGTAACACACACCCATACAAGGCACACCACCCCGTGATGTTTTTCTCACTCCTACTAGGGAATGTAATGTAACACACACCCATACAAGGCGCACCACCCCGTGATGTTTTTCTCACTCCTACTAGTGAATCTAATGTAACACACACCCATACAAGGCGCACCACCCCGTGATGTTTTTCTCACTCCTACTAGTGAATGTAATGTAACACACACCCATACATGGCGCACCACCCCGTGATGTTTTTCTCACTTCTACTAGTGAATCTAATGTAACACACACCCATACAATGCGCACCACCCCGTGATGTTTTTCTCATTGCTAATAGTGAATCTAATGTAACACACACCCATACAATGCGCACCACCCCGTGATGTTTTTCTCACTGCTACTAGTGAATCTAATGTAACACACACTCATACAATGCGCACCACCCCGTGATGTTTTTCTCACTCCTACTAGTGAATCTAATGTAACACACACCCATACAATGCGCACCACCCCGTGATGTTTTTCTCACTGCTACTAGTGAATCTAATGTAACACACACCCATACAATGCGCACCACCCCGTGATGTTTTTCTCACTGCTACTAGTGAATCTAATGTAACACACACCCATAAAATGCGCACCACCCCGTGATGTTTTTCTCACTGCTACTAGTGAATCTAATGTAACACACACCCATACAATGCGCACCACCCCGTGATGTTTTTCTCACTCCTACTAGTGAATCTAATGTAACACACACCCATACAAGGCGCACCACCCCGTGATGTTTTTCTCACTCCTACTAGTGAATCTAATGTAACACACACCCATACAAGGCGCACCACCCCGTGATGTTTTTCTCACTCCTACTAGTGAATCTAATGTAACACACACCCAAACAAGGCGCACCACCCCGTGATGTTTTTCTCACTCCTACTAGTGAATCTAATGTAACACACACCCATACAAGGCGCACCACCCCGTGATGTTTTTCTCACTCCTACTAGGGAATGTAATGTAACACACACCCATACAAGGCGCACCACCCCGTGATGTTTTTCTCACTGCTACTAGTGAATCTAATGTAACACACACCCATACAATGCGCACCACCCCGTGATGTTTTTCTCACTGCTACTAGTGAATCTAATGTAACACACACCCATACAATGCGCACCACCCCGTGATGTTTTTCTCACTGCTACTAGTGAATCTAATGTAACACACACCCATACAATGCGCACCACCCCGTGATGTTTTTCTCACTGCTACTAGTGAATCTAATGTAACACACACCCATAAAATGCGCACCACCCCGTGATGTTTTTCTCACTGCTACTAGTGAATCTAATGTAACACACACCCATACAATGCGCACCACCCCGTGATGTTTTTCTCACTCCTACTAGTGAATCTAATGTAACACACACCCATACAAGGCGCACCACCCCGTGATGTTTTTCTCACTCCTACTAGTGAATCTAATGTAACACACACCCATACAAGGCGCACCACCCCGTGATGTTTTTCTCACTCCTACTAGTGAATCTAATGTAACACACACCCAAACAAGGCGCACCACCCCGTGATGTTTTTCTCACTCCTACTAGTGAATCTAATGTAACACACACCCATACAAGGCGCACCACCCCGTGATGTTTTTCTCACTCCTACTAGGGAATGTAATGTAACACACACCCATACAAGGCGCACCACCCCGTGATGTTTTTCTCACTCCTACTAGTGAATCTAATGTAACACACACCCATACAAGGCGCACCACCCCGTGATGTTTTTCTCACTCCTACTAGTGAATGTAATGTAACACACACCCATACAAGGCGCACCACCCCGTGATGTTTTTCTCACTCCTACTAGTGAATGTAATGTAACACACACCCATACATGGCGCACCACCCCGTGATGTTTTTCTCACTGCTACTAGTGAATCTAATGTAACACACACCCATACAATGCGCACCACCCCGTGATGTTTTTCTCACTGCTACTAGTGAATCTAATGTAACACACACCCATACAATGCGCACCACCCCGTGATGTTTTTCTCACTGCTACTAGTGAATCTAATGTAACACACACCCATACAATGCGCACCACCCCGTGATGTTTTTCTCACTCCTACTAGTGAATCTAATGTAACACACACCCATACAATGCGCACCACCCCGTGATGTTTTTCTCACTCCTACTAGTGAATCTAATGTAACACACACCCATACAATGCGCACCACCCCGTGATGTTTTTCTCACTCCTACTAGTGAATGTAATGTAACACACACCCATACAATGCGCACCACCCCGTGATGTTTTTCTCACTCCTACTAGTGAATCTAATGTAACACACACACATACAATGCGCACCACCCCGTGATGTTTTTCTCACTGCTACTAGTGAATCTAATGTAACACACACCCATACAATGCGCACCACCCCGTGATGTTTTTATCACTCCTACTAGTGAATCTAATGTAACACACACCCATACAATGCGCACCACCCCGTGATGTTTTTCTCACTCCTACTAGTGAATCTAATGTGACAAACACCCATTCAATGCTCACCACCCCGTGATGTTTTTCTCACTCCTAATAGTGAATCTAATGTGACACACACCCATACAATGCGCACCACCCCGTGATGTTTTTCTCAATCCTACTAGTGAATCTAATGTGACACACACCCATTCAAGGCGCACCACCCCGTGATGTTTTTCTCACTCCTACTAGTGAATGTAATGAGACACACACCCATACAAGGCACACTACACCGTGATGTTTTTCTCACTCCTACTAGAGAATGTAATGTGACACACACACATACAAGCGCACCACACCATGATGTTTTTCTCACTCCTACTAGTGAATCTAATGTGACACACACCCATACAATGCGCACCACCCCGTGATGTTTTTCTCACTCCTACTAGTGAATCTAATGTGACACACACCCATACAATGCGCACCACCCCGTGATGTTTTTCTCACTCCTACTAGTGAATCTAATGTAACACACACCCATACAATGCGCAACACCCCGTGATGTTTTTCTCACTCCTACTAGTGTATCTAATGTAACACACACCCATACAATGCGCACCACCCCGTGATGTTTTTCTCACTGCTACTAGTGAATCTAATGTAACACACACCCATACAATGCGCACCACCCCGTGATGTTTTTCTCACTGCTACTAGTGAATCTAATGTAACACACACCCATAAAATGCGCACCACCCCGTGATGTTTTTCTCACTGCTACTAGTGAATCTAATGTAACACACACCCATACAATGCGCACCACCCCGTGATGTTTATCTCACTGCTACTAGTGAATCTAATGTAACACACACCCATACAATGCGCACCACCCCGTGATGTTTTTCTCACTTCTACTAGTGAATCTAATGTAACACACACCCATACAATGCGCACCACCGCGTGATGTTTTTCTCACTGCTACTAGTGAATCTAATGTAACACACACCCATACAATGCGCACCACCCCGTGATGTTTTTCTCACTGCTACTAGTGAATCTAATGTAACACACACCCATACAATGCGCACCACCCCGTGATGTTTTTCTCACTGCTACTAGTGAATCTAATGTAACACACACCCATACAATGCGCACCACCCCGTGATGTTTTTCTCACTGGTACTAGTGAATCTAATGTAACACACACCCATACAATGCGCACCACCCCGTGATGTTTTTCTCACTGCTACTAGTGAATCTAATGTAACACACACCCATAAAATGCGCACCACCCCGTGATGTTTTTCTCACTGCTACTAGTGAATCTAATGTAACACACACCCATACAATGCGCACCACCCCGTGATGTTTTTCTCACTCCTACTAGTGAATCTAATGTAACACACACCCATACAAGGCGCACCACCCCGTGATGTTTTTCTGACTCCTACTAGTGAATCTAATGTAACACACACCCATACAAGGCGCACCACCCCGTGATGTTTTTCTCACTCCTACTAGTGAATCTAATGTAACACACACCCAAACAAGGCGCACCACCCCGTGATGTTTTTCTCACTCCTACTAGTGAATCTAATGTAACACACACCCATACAAGGCGCACCACCCCGTGATGTTTTTCTCACTCCTACTAGTGAATGTAATGTAACACACACCCATACAAGGGGCACCACCCCGTGATGTTTTTCTCACTCCTACTAGTGAATGTAATGTAACACACACCCATACAAGGCGCACCACCCCGTGATGTTTTTCTCACTCCTACTAGTGAATGTAATGTAACACACACCCATACATGGCGCACCACCCCGTGATGTTTTTCTCACTGCTACTAGTGAATCTAATGTAACACACACCCATACAAGGCGCACCACCCCGTGATGATTCTCTCACTCCTACTAGTGAATCTAATGTAACACACACCCATACAAGGCGCACCACCCCGTGATGTTTCTCTCACTGCTACTAGTGAATCTAATGTAACACACACCCATACAATGCGCACCACCCCGTGATGTTTTTCTCACTGCTACTAGTGAATCTAATGTAACACACACCCATACAATGCGCACCACCCCGTGATGTTTTTCTCACTTCTACTAGTGAATCTAATGTAACACACACCCATACAATGCGCACCACCCCGTGATATTTTTCTCACTGCTACTAGTGAATCTAATGTAACACACACCCATACAATGCGCACCACCCCGTGATGTTTTTCTCACTGCTACTAGTGAATCTAATGTAACACACACCCATACAATGCGCACCACCCCGTGATGTTTTTCTCACTGCTACTAGTGAATCTAATGTAACACACACCCATACAATGCGCACCACCCCGTGATGTTTTTCTCACTGCTACTAGTGAATCTAATGTAACACACACCCATACAATGCGCACCACCCCTGATGTTTTTCTCACTGCTACTAGTGAATCTAATGTAACACACACCCATACAATGCGCACCACCCCGTGATGTTTTTCTCACAGCTACTAGTGAATCTAATGTACCACACACCCATACAATGCGCACCACCCCGTGATGTTTTTCTCACTCCTACTAGTGAATCTAATGTAACACACACCCATACAATGCGCACCACCCCGTGATGTTTTTCTCACTCCTACTTGTGAATCTAATGTAACACACACCCATACAATGCGCACCACCCCGTGATGTTTTTCTCACTCCTACTAGTGAATGTAATGTAACACACACCCATACAATGCGCACCACCCCGTGATGTTTTTCTCACTCCTACTAGTGAATCTAATGTAACACACACCCATACAATGCGCACCACCCCGTGATGCTTTTCTCTCTCCTACTAGTGAATGTAATGTAACACACACCCATACATGGCGCACCACCCCGTGATGTTTTTCTCACTGCTACTAGTGAATCTAATGTAACACAAACCCATACAATGCGCACCATCCCGTGATGTTTTTCTCACTGCTACTAGTGAATCTAATGTAACACACACCCATACAATGCGCACCACCCCGTGATGATTTTCTCACTCCTACTAGTGAATCTAATGTAACACACACCCATACAATGCGCACCACCCCGTGATGTTTTTCTCACTCCTACTAGTGAATGTAATGTAACACACACCCATACAATGCGCACCACCCCGTGATGTTTTTCTCACTCCTACTAGTGAATGTAATGTAACACACACCCATACAATGCGCACCACACCGTGATGTTTTTCTCACTCCTACTAGTGAATGTAATGTAACACACACCCATACAATGCGCACCACCCCGTGATGTTTTTCTCACTCCTACTAGTGAATGTAATGTAACACACACCCATACATTGCGCACCACCCCGTGATGTTTTTCTCACTCCTACTAGTGAATCTAATGTAACACACACCCATACAATGCGCACCACACCGTGATGTTTTTCTCTGCTACTAGTGAATCTAATGTAACACACACCCATACAAGGCGCACCACCACGTGATGATTTTCTCACTCCTACTAGTGAATTTAATGTAACACACACCCATACAATGCGCACCACCCCGTGATGTTTTTCTCACTGCTACTAGTGAATCTAATGTAACACACACCCATACAATGCGCACCACCCCGTGATGTTTTTCTCACTGCTACTAGTGAATCTAATGTAACACAAACCCATACAATGCGCACCACCCCGTGATGTTTTTCTCACTCCTACTAGTGAATGTAATGTAACACACACCCATACATGGCGCACCACCCCGTGATGTTTTTCTCACTGCTACTAGTGAATCTAATGTAACACAAACCCATACAATGCGCACCATCCCGTGATGTTTTTCTCACTGCTACTAGTGAATCTAATGTAACACACACCCATACAATGCGCACCACCCCGTGATGATTTTCTCACTCCTACTAGTGAATCTAATGTAACACACACCCATACAATGCGCACCACCCCGTGATGTTTTTCTCACTCCTACTAGTGAATGTAATGTAACACACACCCATACAATGCGCACCACCCCGTGATGTTTTTCTCACTCCTACTAGTGAATGTAATGTAACACACACCCATACAATGCGCACCACACCGTGATGTTTTTCTCACTCCTACTAGTGAATGTAATGTAACACACACCCATACAATGCGCACCACCCCGTGATGTTTTTCTCACTCCTACTAGTGAATGTAATGTAACACACACCCATACATTGCGCACCACCCCGTGATGTTTTTCTCACTCCTACTAGTGAATCTAATGTAACACACACCCATACAATGCGCACCACACCGTGATGTTTTTCTCACTGCTACTAGTGAATCTAATGTAACACACACCCATACAAGGCGCACCACCACGTGATGATTTTCTCACTCCTACTAGTGAATTTAATGTAACACACACCCATACAATGCGCACCACCCCGTGATGTTTTTCTCACTCCTACTTGTGAATCTAATGTAACACACACCCATACAATGCGCACCACCCCGTGAAGTTTTTCTCACTCCTACTAGTGAATGTAATGTAACACACACCCATACAATGCGCACCACCCCGTGATGTTTTTCTCACTCCTACTAGTGAATGTAATGTAACACACACCCATACAATGCGAACCACCCCGTGATGTTTTTCTCACTCCTACTAGTGAATGTAATGTAACACACACCCATACATGGTGCACCACCCCGTGATGTTTTTCTCACTCCTACTAGTGAATCTAATGTAACACACACCCATACAATGCGCACCACCCCGTGATGTTTTTCTCACTCCTACTAGTGAATCTAATGTAACACACACCCATACAATGCGCACCACACCCTGATGTTTTTCTCACTCCTACTAGTGAATGTAATGTAACACACACCCATACATGGCGCACCACCCTGTGATGTTTTTCTCACTGCTACTAGTGAATCTAATGTAACACAAACCCATACAATGCGCACCATCCCGTGATGTTTTTCTCACTCCTACTAGTGAATCTAATGTAACACACACCCATACAATGCGCACCACCCCGTGATGTTTTTCTCACTCCTACTAGTGAATGTAATGTAACACACACCCATACAATGCGCACCACCCCGTGATGTTTTTCTCACTCCTACTAGTGAATGTAATGTAACACACACCCATACAATGCGCACCACCCCGTGATGTTTTTCTCACTCCTACTAGTGAATGTAATGTAACACACACCCATACATGGCGCACCACCCCGTGATGTTTTTCTCACTCCTACTAGTGAATCTAATGTAACACACACCCATACAATGCGCACCACCCCGTGATGTTTTTCTCACTCCTACTAGTGAATGTAATGTAACACACACCCATACAATACGCACCACCCCGTGATGTTTTTCTCACTCCTACTAGTGAATCTAATGTAACACACACCCATACAATGCGCACCACCCCGTGATGTTTTTCTCACTCCTACTAGTGAATGTAATGTAACACACACCCATACATGGCGCACCACCCCGTGATGTTTTTCTCACTCCTACTAGTGAATCTAATGTAACACACACCCATACAATGCGCACCACCCCGTGATGTTTTTCTCACTCCTACTAGTGAATCTAATGTAACACACACCCATACAATGCGCACCACCCCGTGATGTTTTTCTCACTCCTACTAGTGAATGTAATGTAACACACACCCATACATGGCGCACCACCCCGTGATGTTTTTCTCACTGCTACTAGTGAATCTAATGTAACACAAACCCATACAATGCGCACCATCCCGTGATGTTTTTCTCACTGCTACTAGTGAATCTAATGTAACACACACCCATACAATGCGCACCACCCCGTGATGATTTTCTCACTCCTACTAGTGAATCTAATGTAACACACACCCATACAATGCGCACCACCCCGTGATGTTTTTCTCACTCCTACTAGTGAATGTAATGTAACACACACCCATACAATGCGCACCACCCCGTGATGTTTTTCTCACTCCTACTAGTGAATGTAATGTAACACACACCCATACAATGCGCACCACACCGTGATGTTTTTCTCACTCCTACTAGTGAATGTAATGTAACACACACCCATACAATGCGCACCACCCCGTGATGTTTTTCTCACTCCTACTAGTGAATGTAATGTAACACACACCCATACATTGCGCACCACCCCGTGATGTTTTTCTCACTCCTACTAGTGAATCTAATGTAACACACACCCATACAATGCGCACCACACCGTGATGTTTTTCTCACTGCTACTAGTGAATCTAATGTAACACACACCCATACAAGGCGCACCACCATGTGATGATTTTCTCACTCCTACTAGTGAATTTAATGTAACACACACCCATACAATGCGCACCACCCCGTGATGTTTTTCTCACTGCTACTAGTGAATCTAATGTAACACACACCCATACAATGCGCACCACCCCGTGATGTTTTTCTCACTGCTACTAGTGAATCTAATGTAACACAAACCCATACAATGCGCACCACCCCGTGATGTTTTTCTCACTCCTACTAGTGAATGTAATGTAACACACACCCATACATGGCGCACCACCCCGTGATGTTTTTCTCACTGCTACTAGTGAATCTAATGTAACACAAACCCATACAATGCGCACCATCCCGTGATGTTTTTCTCACTGCTACTAGTGAATCTAATGTAACACACACCCATACAATGCGCACCACCCCGTGATGATTTTCTCACTCCTACTAGTGAATCTAATGTAACACACACCCATACAATGCGCACCACCCCGTGATGTTTTTCTCACTCCTACTAGTGAATGTAATGTAACACACACCCATACAATGCGCACCACCCCGTGATGTTTTTCTCACTCCTACTAGTGAATGTAATGTAACACACACCCATACAATGCGCACCACACCGTGATGTTTTTCTCACTCCTACTAGTGAATGTAATGTAACACACACCCATACAATGCGCACCACCCCGTGATGTTTTTCTCACTCCTACTAGTGAATGTAATGTAACACACACCCATACATTGCGCACCACCCCGTGATGTTTTTCTCACTCCTACTAGTGAATCTAATGTAACACACACCCATACAATGCGCACCACACCGTCATGTTTTTCTCACTGCTACTAGTGAATCTAATGTAACACACACCCATACAAGGCGCACCACCACGTGATGATTTTCTCACTCCTACTAGTGAATTTAATGTAACACACACCCATACAATGCGCACCACCCCGTGATGTTTTTCTCACTGCTACTAGTGAATCTAATGTAACACACACCCATACAATGCGCACCACCCCGTGATGTTTTTCTCACTGCTACTAGTGAATCTAATGTAACACAAACCCATACAATGCGCACCATCCCGTGATGTTTTTCTCACTGCTACTAGTGAATCTAAAATGTAACACAAACCCATACAATGCGCACCACCCCGTGATGTTTTTCTCACTGCTACTAGTGAATCTAATGTAACACACACCCATACAATGCGCACCACCCCGTGATGTTTTCTCACTCCTACTAGTGAATCTAATGTAACACACACCCATACAATGCGCACCACCCCGTGATGTTTTTCTCACTCCTACTAGTGAATCTAATGTAACACACACCCATACAATGCGCACCACCCCGTGATGTTTTTCTCACTCCTACTAGTGAATGTAATGTAACACACACCCATACAATGCGCACCACCCCGTGATGTTTTTCTCACTCCTACTAGTGAATGTAATGTAACACACACCCATACAATGCGCACCACCCCGTGATGTTTTTCTCACTCCTACTAGTGAATCTAATGTAACACACACCCATACAATGCGCACCACCCCGTGATGTTTTTCTCACTTCTACTAGTGAATCTAATGTAACACACACCCATACAATGCGCACCACCCCGTGATGTTTTTCTCACTGCTACTAGTGAATCTAATGTAACACACACCCATACAATGCGCACCACCCCGTGATGTTTTTCTCACTGCTACTAGTGAATCTAATGTAACACACACCCATACAATGCGCACCACCCCGTGATGTTTTTCTCACTGCTACTAGTGAATCTAATGTAACACACACCCATACAATGCGCACCACCCCGTGATGTTTTTCTCACTGCTACTAGTGAATCTAATGTAACACACACCCATAAAATGCGCACCACCCCGTGATGTTTTTCTCACTGCTACTAGTGAATCTAATGTAACACACACCCATACAATGCGCACCACCCCGTGATGTTTTTCTCACTCCTACTAGTGAATCTAATATAACACACACCCGTACAAGGCGCACCACCCCGTGATGTTTTTCTGACTCCTACTAGTGAATCTAATGTAACACACACCCATACAAGGCGCACCACCCCGTGATGTTTTTCTCACTCCTACTAGTGAATCTAATGTAACACACACCCAAACAAGGCGCACCACCCCGTGATGTTTTTCTCACTCCTACTAGTGAATCTAATGTAACACACACCCATACAAGGCACACCACCCCGTGATGTTTTTCTCACTCCTACTAGGGAATGTAATGTAACACACACCCATACAAGGCGCACCACCCCGTGATGTTTTTCTCACTCCTACTAGTGAATCTAATGTAACACACACCCATACAAGGCGCACCACCCCGTGATGTTTTTCTCACTCCTACTAGTGAATGTAATGTAACACACACCCATACAATGCGCACCACCCCGTGATGTTTTTCTCACTGCTACTAGTGAATCTATTGTAACACACACCCATACAAGGCGCACCACCCCGTGATGATTCTCTCACTCCTACCAGTGAATCTAATGTAACACACACCCATACAATGCGCACCACCCCGTGATGTTTCTCTCACTGCTACTAGTGAATCTAATGTAACACACACCCATACAATGCGCACCACCCCGTGATGTTTTTCTCACTGCTACTAGTGAATCTAATGTAACACACACCCATACAATGCGCACCACCCCGTGATGTTTTTCTCACTTCTACTAGTGAATCTAATGTAACACACGCCCATACAATGCGCACCACCCCGTGATGTTTTTCTCACTGCTACTAGTGAATCTAATGTAACACACACCCATACAATGCGCACCACCCCGTGATGTTTTTCTCACTGCTACTAGTGAATCTAATGTAACACACACCCATACAATGCGCACCACCCCGTGATGTTTTTCTCACTGCTACTAGTGAATCTAATGTAACACACACCCATACAATGCGCACCACCCCGTGATGTTTTTCTCACTGCTACTAGTGAATCTAATGTAACACACACCCATACAATGCGCACCACCCCTGATGTTTTTCTCACTGCTACTAGTGAATCTAATGTAACACACACCCATACAATGCGCACCACCCCGTGATGTTTTTCTCACAGCTACTAGTGAATCTAATGTACCACACACCCATACAATGCGCACCACCCCGTGATGTTTTTCTCACTCCTACTAGTGAATCTAATGTAACACACACCCATACAATGCGCACCACCCCGTGATGTTTTTCTCACTCCTACTTGTGAATCTAATGTAACACACACCCATGCAATGCGCACCACCCCGTGATGTTTTTCTCACTCCTACTAGTGAATCTAATGTAACACACACCCATACAAGGCGCACCACCCCGTGATGTTTTTCTCACTCCTACTAGTGAATGTAATGTAACACACACCCATACATGGCGCACCACCCCGTGATGTTTTTCTCACTGCTACTAGTGAATCTAATGTAACACACACCCATACAAGGCGCACCACCCCGTGATGATTCTCTCACTCCTACTAGTGAATCTAATGTAACACACACCCATACAAGGCGCACCACCCCGTGATGTTTTTCTCACTGCTACTAGTGAATCTAATGTAACACACACCCATACAATGCGCACCACCCCGTGATGTTTTTCTCACTGCTACTAGTGAATCTAATGTAACACACACCCATACAATGCGCACCACCCCGTGATGTTTTTCTCACTGCTACTAGTGAATCTAATGTAACACACACCCATACAATGCGCACCACCCCGTGATGTTTTTCTCACTGCTACTAGTGAATCTAATGTAACACACACCCATACAATGCGCACCACCCCTGATGTTTTTCTCACTGCTACTAGTGAATCTAATGTAACACACACCCATACAATGCGCACCACCCTGTGATGTTTTTCTCACAGCTACTAGTGAATCTAATGTACCACACACCCATACAATGCGCACCACCCCGTGATGTTTTTCTCACTCCTACTAGTGAATCTAATGTAACACACACCCATACAATGCGCACCACCCCGTGATGTTTTTCTCACTGCTACTAGTGAATCTAATGTAACACACACCCATACAATGCGCACCACCCCGTGATGTTTTTCTCACTGCTACTAGTGAATCTAATGTAACACACACCCATACAATGCGCACCACCCCGTGATGTTTTTCTCACTGCTACTAGTGAATCTAATGTAACACACACCCATACAATGCGCACCACCCCGTGATGTTTTTCTCACTGCTACTAGTGAATCTAATGTAACACACCCCCATACAATGCGCACCACCCCGTGATGTTTTTCTCACTGCTACTAGTGAATCTAATGTAACACACACCCATACAATGCGCACCACCCCGTGATGTTTTTCTCACTGCTACTAGTGAATCTAATGTAACACACACCCATACAATGCGCACCACCCCGTGATGTTTTTCTCACTCCTACTAGTGAATCTAATGTAACACACACCCATACAATGCGCACCACCCCGTGATGTTTTTCTCACTGCTACTAGTGAATCTAATGTAACACACACCCATACAATGCGCACCACCCCGTGATGTTTTTCTCACTGCTACTAGTGAATCTAATGTAACACACACCCATACAATGCGCACCACCCCGTGATGTTTTTCTCACTCCTACTAGTGAATCTAATGTAACACACACCCATACAATGCGCACCACCCCGTGATGTTTTTCTCACTCCTACTAGTGAATCTAATGTAACACACACCCATACAATGCGCACCACCCCGTGATGTTTTTCTCACTCCTACTAGTGAATGTAATGTAACACACACCCATACAATGCGCACCACCCCGTGATGTTTTTCTCACTCCTACTAGTGAATCTAATGTAACACACACCCATACAATGCGCACCACCCCGTGATGTTTTTCTCACTGCTACTAGTGAATCTAATGTAACACACACCCATACAATGCGCACCACCCCGTGATGTTTTTATCACTCCTACTAGTGAATCTAATGTAACACACACCCATACAATGCGCACCACCCCGTGATGTTTTTCTCACTCCTACTAGTGAATCTAATGTGACAAACACCCATTCAATGCTCACCACCCCGTGATGTTTTTCTCACTCCTAATAGTGAATCTAATGTGACACACACCCATACAATGCGCACCACCCCGTGATGTTTTTCTGACTCCTACTAGTGAATTTAATGTGACATACACCCATATAATGCGCACCACCCCGTGATGTTTTTCTCAATCCTACTAGTGAATCTAATGTGACACACACCCATAAAAGGCGCACCACCCCGTGATGTTTTCCTCACTCCTTCTAGTGAATGTAATGTGACACACACCCATTCAAGGCGCACCACCCCGTGATGTTTTTCTCACTCCTACTAGTGAATGTAATGAGACACACACCCATACAAGGCACACCACCCCGTGATGTTTTTCTCACTCCTACTAGAGAATGTAATGTGACACACACACATACAAGCGCACCACACCATGATGTTTTTCTCACTCCTACTAGTGAATCTAATGTGACACACACCCATACAATGCGCACCACCCCGTGATGTTTTTCTCACTCCTACTAGTGAATCTAATGTGACACACACCCATACAATGCGCACCACCCCGTGATGTTTTTCTCACTCCTACTAGTGAATCTAATGTAACACACACCCATACAATGCGAAACACCCCGTGATGTTTTTCTCACTCCTACTAGTGAATCTAATGTAACACACACCCATACAATGCGCACCACCCCGTGATGTTTTTCTCACTGCTACTAGTGAATCTAATGTAACACACACCCATACAATGCGCACCACCCCGTGATGTTTTTCTCACTGCTACTAGTGAATCTAATGTAACACACACCCATAAAATGCGCACCACCCCGTGATGTTTTTCTCACTGCTACTAGTGAATCTAATGTAACACACACCCATACAATGCGCACCACCCCGTGATGTTTATCTCACTGCTACTAGTGAATCTAATGTAACACACACCCATACAATGCGCACCACCCCGTGATGTTTTTCTCACTTCTACTAGTGAATCTAATGTAACACACACCCATACAATGCGCACCACCCCGTGATGTTTTTCTCACTGCTACTAGTGAATCTAATGTAACACACACCCATACAATGCGCACCACCCCGTGATGTTTTTCTCACTGCTACTAGTGAATCTAATGTAACACACACCCATAAAATGCGCACCACCCCGTGATGTTTTTCTCACTGCTACTAGTGAATCTAATGTAACACACACCCATACAATGCGCACCACCCCGTGATGTTTTTCTCACTGCTACTAGTGAATCTAATGTAACACACACCCATACAATGCGCACCACCCCGTGATGTTTTTCTCACTGCTACTAGTGAATCTAATGTAACACACACCCATAAAATGCGCACCACCCCGTGATGTTTTTCTCACTGCTACTAGTGAATCTAATGTAACACACACCCATACAATGCGCACCACCCCGTGATGTTTTTCTCACTCCTACTAGTGAATCTAATGTAACACACACCCGTACAAGGCGCACCACCCCGTGATGTTTTTCTGACTCCTACTAGTGAATCTAATGTAACACACACCCATACAAGGCGCACCACCCCGTGATGTTTTTCTCACTCCTACTAGTGAATCTAATGTAACACACACCCAAACAAGGCGCACCACCCCGTGATGTTTTTCTCACTACTACTAGTGAATCTAATGTAACACACACCCACACAAGGCACACCACCCCGTGATGTTTTTCTCACTCCTACTAGGGAATGTAATGTAACACACACCCATACAAGGCGCACCACCCCGTGATGTTTTTCTCACTCCTACTAGTGAATCTAATGTAACACACACCCATACAAGGCGCACCACCCCGTGATGTTTTTCTCACTCCTACTAGTGAATGTAATGTAACACACACCCATACATGGCGCACCACCCCGTGATGTTTTTCTCACTGCTACTAGTGAATCTATTGTAACACACACCCATACAAGGCGCACCACCCCGTGATGATTCTCTCACTCCTACCAGTGAATCTAATGTAACACACACCCATACAAGGCGCACCACCCCGTGATGTTTCTCTCACTGCTACTAGTGAATCTAATGTAACACACACCCATACAATGCGCACCACCCCGTGATGTTTTTCTCACTGCTACTAGTGAATCTAATGTAACACACACCCATACAATGCGCACCACCCCGTGATGTTTTTCTCACTTCTACTAGTGAATCTAATGTAACACACACCCATACAATGCGCACCACCCCGTGATGTTTTTCTCACTCCTACTAGTGAATGTAATGTAACACACACCCATACATGGCGCACCACCCCGTGATGTTTTTCTCACTGCTACTAGTGAATCTAATGTAACACAAACCCATACAATGCGCACCATCCCGTGATGTTTTTCTCACTGCTACTAGTGAATCTAATGTAACACACACCCATACAATGCGCACCACCCCGTGATGATTTTCTCACTCCTACTAGTGAATCTAATGTAACACACACCCATACAATGCGCACCACCCCGTGATGTTTTTCTCACTCCTACTAGTGAATGTAATGTAACACACACCCATACAATGCGCACCACCCCGTGATGTTTTTCTCACTCCTACTAGTGAATGTAATGTAACACACACCCATACAATGCGCACCACACCGTGATGTTTTTCTCACTCCTACTAGTGAATGTAATGTAACACACACCCATACAATGCGCACCACCCCGTGATGTTTTTCTCACTCCTACTAGTGAATGTAATGTAACACACACCCATACATTGCGCACCACCCCGTGATGTTTTTCTCACTCCTACTAGTGAATCTAATGTAACACACACCCATACAATGCGCACCACACCGTGATGTTTTTCTCACTGCTACTAGTGAATCTAATGTAACACACACCCATACAAGGCGCACCACCACGTGATGATTTTCTCACTCCTACTAGTGAATTTAATGTAACACACACCCATACAATGCGCACCACCCCGTGATGTTTTTCTCACTGCTACTAGTGAATCTAATGTAACACACACCCATACAATGCGCACCACCCCGTGATGTTTTTCTCACTGCTACTAGTGAATCTAATGTAACACAAACCCATACAATGCGCACCACCCCGTGATGTTTTTCTCACTGCTACTAGTGAATCTAATGTAACACAAACCCATACAATGCGCACCATCCCGTGATGTTTTTCTCACTGCTACTAGTGAATCTAATGTAACACACACCCATACAATGCGCACCACCCCGTGATGATTTTCTCACTCCTACTAGTGAATCTAATGTAACACACACCCATACAATGCGCACCACCCCGTGATGTTTTTCTCACTCCTACTAGTGAATGTAATGTAACACACACCCATACAATGCGCACCACCCCGTGATGTTTTTCTCACTCCTACTAGTGAATGTAATGTAACACACACCCATACAATGCGCACCACACCGTGATGATTTTCTCACTCCTACTAGTGAATTTAATGTAACACACACCCATACAATGCGCACCACCCCGTGATGTTTTTCTCACTGCTACTAGTGAATCTAATGTAACACACACCCATACAATGCGCACCACCCCGTGATGTTTTTCTCACTGCTACTAGTGAATCTAATGTAACACAAACCCATACAATGCGCACCATCCCGTGATGTTTTTCTCACTGCTACTAGTGAATCTAATGTAACACACACCCATACAATGCGCACCACCCCGTGATGATTTTCTCACTCCTACTAGTGAATCTAATGTAACACACACCCATACAATGCGCACCACCCCGTGATGTTTTTCTCACTCCTACTAGTGAATGTAATGTAACACACACCCATACAATGCGCACCACCCCGTGATGTTTTTCTCACTCCTACTAGTGAATGTAATGTAACACACACCCATACAATGCGCACCACCCCGTGATGTTTTTCTCACTCCTACTAGTGAATGTAATGTAACACACACCCATACAATGCGCACCACCCCGTGATGTTTTTCTCACTCCTACTAGTGAATGTAATGTAACACACACCCATACAATGCGCACCACCCCGTGATGTTTTTCTCACTCCTACTAGTGAATCTAATGTAACACACACCCATACAATGCGCACCACCCCGTGATGTTTTTCTCACTGCTACTAGTGAATCTAATGTAACACACACCCATACAATGCGCACCACCCCGTGATGTTTTTCTCACTGCTACTAGTGAATCTAATGTAACACACACCCATACAATGCGCACCACCCCGTGATGTTTTTCTCACTGCTACTAGTGAATCTAATGTAACACACACCCATACAATGCGCACCACCCCGTGATGTTTTTCTCACTGCTACTAGTGAATCTAATGTAACACACACCCATAAAATGCGCACCACCCCGTGATGTTTTTCTCACTGCTACTAGTGAATCTAATGTAACACACACCCATACAATGCGCACCACCCCGTGATGTTTTTCTCACTCCTACTAGTGAATCTAATGTAACACACACCCGTACAAGGCGCACCACCCCGTGATGTTTTTCTGACTCCTACTAGTGAATCTAATGTAACACACACCCATACAAGGCGCACCACCCCGTGATGTTTTTCTCACTCCTACTAGTGAATCTAATGTAACACACACCCAAACAAGGCGCACCACCCCGTGATGTTTTTCTCACTCCTACTAGTGAATCTAATGTAACACACACCCATACAAGGCACACCACCCCGTGATGTTTTTCTCACTCCTACTAGGGAATGTAATGTAACACACACCCATACAAGGCGCACCACCCCGTGATGTTTTTCTCACTCCTACTAGTGAATCTAATGTAACACACACCCATACAAGGCGCACCACCCCGTGATGTTTTTCTCACTCCTACTAGTGAATGTAATGTAACACACACCCATACATGGCGCACCACCCCGTGATGTTTTTCTCACTGCTACTAGTGAATCTATTGTAACACACACCCATACAAGGCGCACCACCCCGTGATGATTCTCTCACTCCTACCAGTGAATCTAATGTAACACACACCCATACAAGGCGCACCACCCCGTGATGTTTCTCTCACTGCTACTAGTGAATCTAATGTAACACACACCCATACAATGCGCACCACCCCGTGATGTTTTTCTCACTGCTACTAGTGAATCTAATGTAACACACACCCATACAATGCGCACCACCCCGTGATGTTTTTCTCACTTCTACTAGTGAATCTAATGTAACACACGCCCATACAATGCGCACCACCCCGTGATGTTTTTCTCACTGCTACTAGTGAATCTAATGTAACACACACCCATACAATGCGCACCACCCCGTGATGTTTTTCTCACTGCTACTAGTGAATCTAATGTAACACACACCCATACAATGCGCACCACCCCGTGATGTTTTTCTCACTGCTACTAGTGAATCTAATGTAACACACACCCATACAATGCGCACCACCCCGTGATGTTTTTCTCACTGCTACTAGTGAATCTAATGTAACACACACCCATACAATGCGCACCACCCCTGATGTTTTTCTCACTGCTACTAGTGAATCTAATGTAACACACACCCATACAATGCGCACCACCCCGTGATGTTTTTCTCACAGCTACTAGTGAATCTAATGTACCACACACCCATACAATGCGCACCACCCCGTGATGTTTTTCTCACTCCTACTAGTGAATCTAATGTAACACACACCCATACAATGCGCACCACCCCGTGATGTTTTTCTCACTCCTACTTGTGAATCTAATGTAACACACACCCATGCAATGCGCACCACCCCGTGATGTTTTTCTCACTCCTACTAGTGAATGTAATGTAACACACACCCATACAATGCGCACCACCCCGTGATGTTTTTCTCACTCCTACTAGTGAATCTAATGTAACACACACCCATACAATGCGCACCACCCCGTGATGTTTTTCTCACTCCTACTAGTGAATGTAATGTAACACACACCCATACATGGCGCACCACCCCGTGATGTTTTTCTCACTGCTACTAGTGAATCTAATGTAACACAAACCCATACAATGCGCACCATCCCGTGATGTTTTTCTCACTGCTACTAGTGAATCTAATGTAACACACACCCATACAATGCGCACCACCCCGTGATGATTTTCTCACTCCTACTAGTGAATCTAATGTAACACACACCCATACAATGCGCACCACCCCGTGATGTTTTTCTCACTCCTACTAGTGAATGTAATGTAACACACACCCATACAATGCGCACCACCCCGTGATGTTTTTCTCACTCCTACTAGTGAATGTAATGTAACACACACCCATACAATGCGCACCACACCGTGATGTTTTTCTCACTCCTACTAGTGAATGTAATGTAACACACACCCATACAATGCGCACCACCCCGTGATGTTTTTCTCACTGCTACTAGTGAATCTAATGTAACACACACCCATACATTGCGCACCACCCCGTGATGTTTTTCTCACTCCTACTAGTGAATCTAATGTAACACACACCCATACAATGCGCACCACACCGTGATGTTTTTCTCACTGCTACTAGTGAATCTAATGTAACACACACCCATACAAGGCGCACCACCACGTGATGATTTTCTCACTCCTACTAGTGAATTTAATGTAACACACACCCATACAATGCGCACCACCCCGTGATGTTTTTCTCACTGCTACTAGTGAATCTAATGTAACACACACCCATACAATGCGCACCACCCCGTGATGTTTTTCTCACTGCTACTAGTGAATCTAATGTAACACAAACCCATACAATGCGCACCACCCCGTGATGTTTTTCTCACTCCTACTAGTGAATGTAATGTAACACACACCCATACATGGCGCACCACCCCGTGATGTTTTTCTCACTGCTACTAGTGAATCTAATGTAACACAAACCCATACAATGCGCACCATCCCGTGATGTTTTTCTCACTGCTACTAGTGAATCTAATGTAACACACACCCATACAATGCGCCCCACCCCGTGATGATTTTCTCACTCCTACTAGTGAATCTAATGTAACACACACCCATACAATGCGCACCACCCCGTGATGTTTTTCTCACTCCTACTAGTGAATGTAATGTAACACACACCCATACAATGCGCACCACCCCGTGATGTTTTTCTCACTCCTACTAGTGAATGTAATGTAACACACACCCATACAATGCGCACCACACCGTGATGATTTTCTCACTCCTACTAGTGAATTTAATGTAACACACACCCATACAATCCGCACCACCCCGTGATGTTTTTCTCACTGCTACTAGTGAATCTAATGTAACACACACCCATACAATGCGCACCACCCCGTGATGTTTTTCTCACTGCTACTAGTGAATGTAATGTAACACACACCCATACAATGCGCACCACCCCGTGATGTTTTTCTCACTGCTACTAGTGAATCTAATGTAACACACACCCATACAATGCGCACCACCCCGTGATGTTTTTCTCACTGCTACTAGTGAATCTAATGTAACACACACCCATACAATGCGCACCACCCCGTGATGTTTTTCTCACTGCTACTAGTGAATCTAATGTAACACATACCCATACAATGCGCACCACCCAGTGATGTTTTTCTCACTGCTACTAGTGAATCTAATGTAACACACACCCATAAAATGCGCACCACCCCGTGATGTTTTACTCACTGCTACTAGTGAATCTAATGTAACACACACCCATACAATGCGCACCACCCCGTGATGTTTTTCTCACTCCTACTAGTGAATCTAATGTAACACACACCCATACAAGGCGCACCACCCCGTGATGTTTTTCTCACTCCTACTAGTGAATCTAATGTAACACACACCCATACAAGGCGCACCGCCCCGTGATGTTTTTCTCACTCCTACTAGTGAATCTAATGTAACACACACCCAAACAAGGCGCACCACCCCGTGATGTTTTTCTCACTCCTACTAGTGAATCTAATGTAACACACACCCATACAAGGCGCACCACCCCGTGATGTTTTTCTCACTCCTACTAGGGAATGTAATGTAACACACACCCATACAAGGCGCACCACCCCGTGATGTTTTTCTCACTCCTACTAGTGAATCTAATGTAACACACACCCATACAAGGCGCACCACCCCGTGATGTTTTTCTCACTCCTACTAGTGAATGTAATGTAACACACACCCATACAAGGCGCACCACCCCGTGATGATTCTCTCATTCCTACTAGTGAATCTAATGTAACACACACCCATACAAGGCGCACCTCCCCGTGATGTTTTTCTCACTGCTACTAGTGAATCTAATGTAACACACACCCATACAATGCGCACCACCCCGTGATGTTTTTCTCACTGCTACTAGTGAATCTAATGTAACACACACCCATACAATGCGCACCACCCCGTGATGTTTTTCTCACTGCTACTAGTGAATCTAATGTAACACACACCCATACAATGCGCACCACCCCGTGATGTTTTTCTCACTGCTACTAGTGAATCTAATGTAACACACACCCATACAATGCGCACCACCCCTGATGTTTTTCTCACTGCTACTAGTGAATCTAATGTAACACACACCCATACAATGCGCACCACCCCGTGATGTTTTTCTCACAGCTACTAGTGAATCTAATGTACCACACACCCATACAATGCGCACCACCCCGTGATGTTTTTCTCACTCCTACTAGTGAATCTAATGTAACACACACCCATACAATGCGCACCACCCCGTGATGTTTTTCTCACTGCTACTAGTGAATCTAATGTAACACACACCCATACAATGCGCACCACCCCGTGATGTTTTTCTCACTGCTATTAGTGAATCTAATGTAACACACACCCATACAATGCGCACCACCCCGTGATGTTTTTCTCACTGCTACTAGTGAATCTAATGTAATACACACCCATACAATGCGCACCACCCCGTGATGTTTTTCTCACTGCTACTAGTGAATCTAATGTAACACACACCCATACAATGCGCACCACCCCGTGATGTTTTTCTCACTGCTACTAGTGAATCTAATGTAACACACACCCATACAATGCGCACCACCCCGTGATGTTTTTCTCACTGCTACTAGTGAATCTAATGTAACACACACCCATACAATGCGCACCACCCCTGATGTTTTTCTCACTGCTACTAGTGAATCTAATGTAACACACACCCATACAATGCGCACCACCCCGTGATGTTTTTCTCACAGCTACTAGTGAATCTAATGTACCACACACCCATACAATGCGCACCACCCCGTGATGTTTTTCTCACTCCTACTAGTGAATCTAATGTAACACACACCCATACAATGCGCACCACCCCGTGATGTTTTTCTCACTGCTACTAGTGAATCTAATGTAACACACACCCATACAATGCGCACCACCCCGTGATGTTTTTCTCACTGCTACTAGTGAATCTAATGTAACACACACCCATACAATGCGCACCACCCCGTGATGTTTTTCTCACTGCTACTAGTGAATCTAATGTAATACACACCCATACAATGCGCACCACCCCGTGATGTTTTTCTCACTGCTACTAGTGAATCTAATGTAACACACCCCCATACAATGCGCACCACCCCGTGATGTTTTTCTCACTGCTACTAGTGAATCTAATGTAACACACACCCATACAATGCGCACCACCCCGTGATGTTTTTCTCACTGCTACTAGTGAATCTAATGTAACACACACCCATACAATGCGCACCACCCCGTGATGTTTTTCTCACTCCTACTAGTGAATCTAATGTAACACACACCCATACAATGCGCACCACCCCGTGATGTTTTTCTCACTGCTACTAGTGAATCTAATGTAACACACACCCATACAATGCGCACCACCCCGTGATGTTTTTCTCACTGCTACTAGTGAATCTAATGTAACACACACCCATACAATGCGCACCACCCCGTGATGTTTTTCTCACTCCTACTAGTGAATCTAATGTAACACACACCCATACAATGCGCACCACCCCGTGATGTTTTTCTCACTCCTACTAGTGAATCTAATGTAACACACACCCATACAATGCGCACCACCCCGTGATGTTTTTCTCACTCCTACTAGTGAATGTAATGTAACACACACCCATACAATGCGCACCACCCCGTGATGTTTTTCTCACTCCTACTAGTGAATCTAATGTAACACACACCCATACAATGCGCACCACCCCGTGATGTTTTTCTCACTGCTACTAGTGAATCTAATGTAACACACACCCATACAATGTGCACCACCCCGTGATGTTTTTATCACTCCTACTAGTGAATCTAATGTAACACACACCCATACAATGCGCACCACCCCGTGATGTTTTTCTCACTCCTACTAGTGAATCTAATGTGACAAACACCCATTCAATGCTCACCACCACGTGATGTTTTTCTCACTCCTAATAGTGAATCTAATGTGACACACACCCATACAATGCGCACCACCCCGTGATGTTTTTCTGACTCCTACTAGTGAATTTAATGTGACATACACCCATATAATGCGCACCACCCCGTGATGTTTTTCTCAATCCTACTAGTGAATCTAATGTGACACACACCCATACAAGGCGCACCACCCCGTGATGTTTTCCTCACTCCTTCTAGTGAATGTAATGTGACACACACCCATTCAAGGCGCACCACCCCGTGATGTTTTTCTCACTCCTACTAGTGAATGTAATGAGACACACACCCATACAAGGCACACCACCCCGTGATGTTTTTCTCACTCCTACTAGAGAATGTAATGTGACACACACACATACAAGCGCACCACACCATGATGTTTTTCTCACTCCTACTAGTGAATCTAATGTGACACACACCCATACAATGCGCACCACCCCGTGATGTTTTTCTCACTCCTACTAGTGAATCTAATGTGACACACACCCATACAATGCGCACCACCCCGTGATGTTTTTCTCACTCCTACTAGTGAATCTAATGTAACACACACCCATACAATGCGCACCACCCCGTGATGTTTTTCTCACTGCTACTAGTGAATCTAATGTAACACACACCCATACAATGCGCACCACCCCGTGATGTTTTTCTCACTGCTACTAGTGAATCTAATGTAACACACACCCATAAAATGCGCACCACCCCGTGATGTTTTTCTCACTGCTACTAGTGAATCTAATGTAACACACACCCATACAATGCGCACCACCCCGTGATGTTTATCTCACTGCTACTAGTGAATCTAATGTAACACACACCCATACAATGCGCACCACCCCGTGATGTTTTTCTCACTTCTACTAGTGAATCTAATGTAACACACACCCATACAATGCGCACCACCCCGTGATGTTTTTCTCACTGCTACTAGTGAATCTAATGTAACACACACCCATACAATGCGCACCACCCCGTGATGTTTTTCTCACTGCTACTAGTGAATCTAATGTAACACACACCCATACAACGCGCACCACCCCGTGATGTTTTTCTCACTGCTACTAGTGAATCTAATGTAACACACACCCATACAACGCGCACCACCCCGTGATGTTTTTCTCACTGCTACTAGTGAATCTAATGTAACACACACCCATACAATGCGCACCACCCCGTGATGTTTTTCTCACTGCTACTAGTGAATCTAATGTAACACACACCCATAAAATGCGCACCACCCCGTGATGTTTTTCTCACTGCTACTAGTGAATCTAATGTAACACACACCCATACAATGCGCACCACCCCGTGATGTTTTTCTCACTCCTACTAGTGAATCTAATGTAACACACACCCGTACAAGGCGCACCACCCCGTGATGTTTTTCTGACTCCTACTAGTGAATCTAATGTAACACACACCCATACAAGGCGCACCACCCCGTGATGTTTTTCTCACTCCTACTAGTGAATCTAATGTAACACACACCCAAACAAGGCGCACCACCCCGTGATGTTTTTCTCACTCCTACTAGTGAATCTAATGTAACACACACCCATACAAGGCACACCACCCCGTGATGTTTTTCTCACTCCTACTAGGGAATGTAATGTAACACACACCCATACAAGGCGCACCACCCCGTGATGTTTTTCTCACTCCTACTAGTGAATCTAATGTAACACACACCCATACAAGGCGCACCACCCCGTGATGTTTTTCTCACTCCTACTAGTGAATGTAATGTAACACACACCCATACATGGCGCACCACCCCGTGATGTTTTTCTCACTGCTACTAGTGAATCTATTGTAACACACACCCATACAAGGCGCACCACCCCGTGATGATTCTCTCACTCCTACCAGTGAATCTAATGTAACACACACCCATACAAGGCGCACCACCCCGTGATGTTTCTCTCACTGCTACTAGTGAATCTAATGTAACACACACCCATACAATGCGCACCACCCCGTGATGTTTTTCTCACTGCTACTAGTGAATCTAATGTAACACACACCCATACAATGCGCACCACCCCGTGATGTTTTTCTCACTTCTACTAGTGAATCTAATGTAACACACACCCATACAATGCGCACCACCCCGTGATGTTTTTCTCACTGCTACTAATGAATCTAATGTAACACACACCCATACAATGCGCACCACCCCGTGATGTTTTTCTCACTGCTACTAGTGAATCTAATGTAACACACACCCATACAATGCGCACCACCCCGTGATGTTTTTCTCACTGCTACTAGTGAATCTAATGTAACACACACCCATACAATGCGCACCACCCCGTGATGTTTTTCTCACTGCTACTAGTGAATCTAATGTAACACACACCCATACAATGCGCACCACCCCTGATGTTTTTCTCACTGCTACTAGTGAATCTAATGTAACACACACCCATACAATGCGCACCACCCCGTGATGTTTTTCTCACAGCTACTAGTGAATCTAATGTACCACACACCCATACAATGCGCACCACCCCGTGATGTTTTTCTCACTCCTACTAGTGAATCTAATGTAACACACACCCATGCAATGCGCACCACCCCGTGATGTTTTTCTCACTCCTACTAGTGAATGTAATGTAACACACACCCATACAATGCGCACCACCCCGTGATGTTTTTCTCACTCCTACTAGTGAATCTAATGTAACACACACCCATACAATGCGCACCACCCCGTGATGTTTTTCTCACTCCTACTAGTGAATGTAATGTAACACACACCCATACATGGCGCACCACCCCGTGATGTTTTTCTCACTGCTACTAGTGAATCTAATGTAACACAAACCCATACAATGCGCACCATCCCGTGATGTTTTTCTCACTGCTACTAGTGAATCTAATGTAACACACACCCATACAATGCGCACCACCCCGTGATGATTTTCTCACTCCTACTAGTGAATCTAATGTAACACACACCCATACAATGCGCACCACCCCGTGATGTTTTTCTCACTCCTACTAGTGAATGTAATGTAACACACACCCATACAATGCGCACCACCCCGTGATGTTTTTCTCACTCCTACTAGTGAATGTAATGTAACACACACCAATACAATGCGCACCACACCGTGATGTTTTTCTCACTCCTACTAGTGAATGTAATGTAACACACACCCATACAATGCGCACCACCCCGTGATGTTTTTCTCACTCCTACTAGTGAATGTAATGTAACACACACCCATACATTGCGCACCACCCCGTGATGTTTTTCTCACTCCTACTAGTGAATCTAATGTAACACACACCCATACAATGCGCACCACACCGTGATGTTTTTCTCACTGCTACTAGTGAATCTAATGTAACACACACCCATACAAGGCGCACCACCACGTGATGATTTTCTCACTCCTACTAGTGAATTTAATGTAACACACACCCATACAATGCGCACCACCCCGTGATGTTTTTCTCACTGCTACTAGTGAATCTAATGTAACACACACCCATACAATGCGCACCACCCCGTGATGTTTTTCTCACTGCTACTAGTGAATCTAATGTAACACAAACCCATACAATGCGCACCACCCCGTGATGTTTTTCTCACTCCTACTAGTGAATGTAATGTAACACACACCCATACATGGCGCACCACCCCGTGATGTTTTTCTCACTGCTACTAGTGAATCTAATGTAACACAAACCCATACAATGCGCACCATCCCGTGATGTTTTTCTCACTGCTACTTGTGAATCTAATGTAACACACACCCATACAATGCGCACCACCCCGTGATGATTTTCTCACTCCTACTAGTGAATCTAATGTAACACACACCCATACAATGCGCACCACCCCGTGATGTTTTTCTCACTCCTACTAGTGAATGTAATGTAACACACACCCATACAATGCGCACCACCCCGTGATGTTTTTCTCACTCCTACTAGTGAATGTAATGTAACACACACCCATACAATGCGCACCACACCGTGATGATTTTCTCACTCCTACTAGTGAATTTAATGTAACACACACCCATACAATGCGCACCACCCCGTGATGTTTTTCTCACTGCTACTAGTGAATCTAATGTAACACACACCCATACAATGCGCACCACCCCGTGATGTTTTTCTCACTGCTACTAGTGAATCTAATGTAACACAAACCCATACAATGCGCACCATCCCGTGATGTTTTTCTCACTGCTACTAGTGAATCTAATGTAACACACACCCATACAATGCGCACCACCCCGTGATGATTTTCTCACTCCTACTAGTGAATCTAATGTAACACACACCCATACAATGCGCACCACCCCGTGATGTTTTTCTCACTCCTACTAGTGAATGTAATGTAACACACACCCATACAATGCGCACCACCCCGTGATGTTTTTCTCACTCCTACTAGTGAATGTAATGTAACACACACCCATACAATGCGCACCACCCCGTGATGTTTTTCTCACTCCTACTAGTGAATGTAATGTAACACACACCCATACAATGCGCACCACCCCGTGATGTTTTTCTCACTTCTACTAGTGAATCTAATGTAACACACACCCATACAATGCGCACCACCCCGTGATGTTTTTCTCACTGCTACTAGTGAATCTAATGTAACACACACCCATACAATGCGCACCACCCCGTGATGTTTTTCTCACTGCTACTAGTGAATCTAATGTAACACACACCCATACAATGCGCACCACCCCGTGATGTTTTTCTCACTGCTACTAGTGAATCTAATGTAACACACACCCATACAATGCGCACCACCCCGTGATGTTTTTCTCACTGCTACTAGTGAATCTAATGTAACACACACCCATACAATGCGCACCACCCCGTGATGTTTTTCTCACTGCTACTAGTGAATCTCATGTAACACACACCCATAAAATGCGCACCACCCCGTGATGTTTTTCTCACTGCTACTAGTGAATCTAATGTAACACACACCCATACAATGCGCACCACCCCGTGATGTTTTTCTCACTCCTACTAGTGAATCTAATGTAACACACACCCGTACAAGGCGCACCACCCCGTGATGTTTTTCTGACTCCTACTAGTGAATCTAATGTAACACACACCCATACAAGGCGCACCACCCCGTGATGTTTTTCTCACTCCTACTAGTGAATCTAATGTAACACACACCCAAACAAGGCGCACCACCCCGTGATGTTTTTCTCACTCCTACTAGTGAATCTAATGTAACACACACCCATACAAGGCACACCACCCCGTGATGTTTTTCTCACTCCTACTAGGGAATGTAATGTAACACACACCCATACAAGGCGCACCACCCCGTGATGTTTTTCTCACTCCTACTAGTGAATCTAATGTAACACACACCCATACAAGGCGCACCACCCCGTGATGTTTTTCTCACTCCTACTAGTGAATGTAATGTAACACACACCCATACATGGCGCACCACCCCGTGATGTTTTTCTCACTGCTACTAGTGAATCTATTGTAACACACACCCATACAAGGCGCACCACCCCGTGATGATTCTCTCACTCCTACCAGTGAATCTAATGTAACACACACCCATACAAGGCGCACCACCCCGTGATGTTTCTCTCACTGCTACTAGTGAATCTAATGTAACACACACCCATACAATGCGCACCACCCCGTGATGTTTTTCTCACTGCTACTAGTGAATCTAATGTAACACACCCCCATACAATGCGCACCACCCCGTGATGTTTTTCTCACTTCTACTAGTGAATCTAATGTAACACACACCCATACAATGCGCACCACCCCGTGATGTTTTTCTCACTGCTACTAGTGAATCTAATGTAACACACACCCATACAATGCGCACCACCCCGTGATGTTTTTCTCACTGCTACTAGTGAATCTAATGTAACACACACCCATACAATGCGCACCACCCCGTGATGTTTTTCTCACTGCTACTAGTGAATCTAATGTAACACACACCCATACAATGCGCACCACCCCGTGATGTTTTTCTCACTGCTACTAGTGAATCTAATGTAACACACACCCATACAATGCGCACCACCCCTGATGTTTTTCTCACTGCTACTAGTGAATCTAATGTAACACACACCCATACAATGCGCACCACCCCGTGATGTTTTTCTCACAGCTACTAGTGAATCTAATGTACCACACACCCATACAATGCGCACCACCCCGTGATGTTTTTCTCACTCCTACTAGTGAATCTAATGTAACACACACCCATACAATGCGCACCACCCCGTGATGTTTTTCTCACTCCTACTTGTGAATCTAATGTAACACACACCCATGCAATGCGCACCACCCCGTGATGTTTTTCTCACTCCTACTAGTGAATGTAATGTAACACACACCCATACAATGCGCACCACCCCGTGATGTTTTTCTCACTCCTACTAGTGAATCTAATGTAACACACACCCATACAATGCGCACCACCCCGTGATGTTTTTCTCACTCCTACTAGTGAATGTAATGTAACACACACCCATACATGGCGCACCACCCCGTGATGTTTTTCTCACTGCTACTAGTGAATCTAATGTAACACAAACCCATACAATGCGCACCATCCCGTGATGTTTTTCTCACTGCTACTAGTGAATCTAATGTAACACACACCCATACAATGCGCACCACCCCGTGATGATTTTCTCACTCCTACTAGTGAATCTAATGTAACACACACCCATACAATGCGCACCACCCCGTGATGTTTTTCTCACTCCTACTAGTGAATGTAATGTAACACACACCCATACAATGCGCACCACCCCGTGATGTTTTTCTCACTCCTACTAGTGAATGTAATGTAACACACACCCATACAATGCGCACCACACCGTGATGTTTTTCTCACTCCTACTAGTGAATGTAATGTAACACACACCCATACAATGCGCACCACCCCGTGATGTTTTTCTCACTGCTACTAGTGAATCTAATGTAACACACACCCATACATTGCGCACCACCCCGTGATGTTTTTCTCACTCCTACTAGTGAATCTAATGTAACACACACCCATACAATGCGCACCACACCGTGATGTTTTTCTCACTGCTACTAGTGAATCTAATGTAACACACACCCATACAAGGCGCACCACCACGTGATGATTTTCTCACTCCTACTAGTGAATTTAATGTAACACACACCCATACAATGCGCACCACCCCGTGATGTTTTTCTCACTGCTACTAGTGAATCTAATGTAACACACACCCATACAATGCGCACCACCCCGTGATGTTTTTCTCACTGCTACTAGTGAATCTAATGTAACACAAACCCATACAATGCGCACCACCCCGTGATGTTTTTCTCACTCCTACTAGTGAATGTAATGTAACACACACCCATACATGGCGCACCACCCCGTGATGTTTTTCTCACTGCTACTAGTGAATCTAATGTAACACAAACCCATACAATGCGCACCATCCCGTGATGTTTTTCTCACTGCTACTAGTGAATCTAATGTAACACACACCCATACAATGCGCACCACCCCGTGATGATTTTCTCACTCCTACTAGTGAATCTAATGTAACACACACCCATACAATGCGCACCACCCCGTGATGTTTTTCTCACTCCTACTAGTGAATGTAATGTAACACACACCCATACAATGCGCACCACCCCGTGATGTTTTTCTCACTCCTACTAGTGAATGTAATGTAACACACACCCATACAATGCGCACCACACCGTGATGATTTTCTCACTCCTACTAGTGAATTTAATGTAACACACACCCATACAATCCGCACCACCCCGTGATGTTTTTCTCACTGCTACTAGTGAATCTAATGTAACACACACCCATACAATGCGCACCACCCCGTGATGTTTTTCTCACTGCTACTAGTGAATCTAATGTAACACAAACCCATACAATGCGCACCATCCCGTGATGTTTTTCTCACTGCTACTAGTGAATCTAATGTAACACACACCCATACAATGCGCACCACCCCGTGATGATTTTCTCACTCCTACTAGTGAATCTAATGTAACACACACCCATACAATGCGCACCACCCCGTGATGTTTTTCTCACTCCTACTAGTGAATGTAATGTAACACACACCCATACAATGCGCACCACCCCGTGATGTTTTTCTCACTCCTACTAGTGAATGTAATGTAACACACACCCATACAATGCGCACCACACCGTGATGTTTTTCTCACTCCTACTAGTGAATGTAATGTAACACACACCCATACAATGCGCACCACCCCGTGATGTTTTTCTCACTCCTACTAGTGAATGTAATGTAACACACACCCATACATTGCGCACCACCCCGTGATGTTTTTCTCACTCCTACTAGTGAATCTAATGTAACACACACCCATACAATGCGCACCACCCCGTGATGTTTTTCTCACTCCTACTAGTGAATGTAATGTAACACACACCCATACAATGCGCACCACACCGTGATGTTTTTCTCACTCCTACTAGTGAATGTAATGTAACACACACCCATACAATGCGCACCACCCCGTGATGTTTTTCTCACTCCTACTAGTGAATGTAATGTAACACACACCCATACAATGCGCACCACCCCGTGATGTTTTTCTCACTCCTACTAGTGAATGTAATGTAACACACACCCATAAAATGCGCACCACCCCGTGATGTTTTTCTCACTCCTACTAGTGAATCTAATGTAACACACACCCATACAATGCGCACCACCCCGTGATGTTTTTCTCACTCCTACTAGTGAATGTAATGTAACACACACCCATACAATGCGCACCACCCCGTGATTTTTTTCTCACTCCTACTAGTGAATCTAATGTAACACACACCCATACAATGCGCACCACCCCGTGATGTTTTTCTCACTCCTACTAGTGAATCTAATGTAACACACACCCATACAATGCGCACCACCCCGTGATGTTTTTCTCACTCCTACTAGTGAATCTAATGTAACACACACCCATACAAGGCGCACCACCCCGTGATGTTTTTCTCACTCCTACTAGTGAATCTAATGTAACACACACCCATACAATGCCCACCACCCCGTGATATTTTTGTCACTCCTACTAGTGAATCTAATGTAACACACACCCATACAATGCCCACCACCCCGTGATGTTTTTGTCACTCCTACTAGTGAATCTAATGTAACACACACCCATACAATGCGCACCACCCCGTGATGTTTTTATCACTCCTACTAGTGAATCTAATGTAACACACACCCATACAAGGCGCACCACCCCGTGATGTTTTTCTCACTCCTACTAGTGAATGTAATGTAGCACACACCCATACAAGGCGCACCACCCTGTGATGTTTTTCTCACTCCTACTAGTGAACGTAATGTAACACACACCCATACAATGCGCACCACCCCGTGATGTTTTTCTCACTGCTACTAGAGAACGTAATGTAACACACACCCATACAATGCGCACCATCCCGTGATGTTTTTCTCACTCCTACTAGTGAATCTAATGTAACACACACCCATACAATGCGCACCACACCGTGATGTTTTTCTCACTCCTACTAGTGAATCTAATGTAACACACACCCATACAATGCGCACCACCCCGTGATGTTTATCTCACTGCTACTAGTGAATCTAATGTAACACACACCCATACAATGCGCACCACCCCGTGATGTTTTTCTCACTTCTACTAGTGAATCTAATGTAACACACACCCATACAATGCGCACCACCCCGTGATGTTTTTCTCATTGCTACTAGTGAATCTAATGTAACACACACCCATACAATGCGCACCACCCCGTGATGTTTTTCTCACTGCTACTAGTGAATCTAATGTAACACACACCCATACAATGCGCACCACCCCGTGATGTTTTTCTCACTGCTACTAGTGAATCTAATGTAACACACACCCATACAATGCGCACCACCCCGTGATGTTTTTCTCACTGCTACTAGTGAATCTAATGTAACACACACCCATACAATGCGCACCACCCCGTGATGTTTTTCTCACTGCTACTAGTGAATCTAATGTAACACACACCCATAAAATGCGCACCACCCCGTGATGTTTTTCTCACTGCTACTAGTGAATCTAATGTAACACACACCCATACAATGCGCACCACCCCGTGATGTTTTTCTCACTCCTACTAGTGAATCTAATGTAACACACACCCATACAAGGCGCACCACCCCGTGATGTTTTTCTCACTCCTACTAGTGAATCTAATGTAACACACACCCATACAAGGCGCACCACCCCGTGATGTTTTTCTCACTCCTACTAGTGAATCTAATGTAACACACACCCAAACAAGGCGCACCACCCCGTGATGTTTTTCTCACTCCTACTAGTGAATCTAATGTAACACACACCCATACAAGGCGCACCACCCCGTGATGTTTTTCTCACTCCTACTAGTGAATGTAATGTAACACACACCCATACATGGCGCACCACCCCGTGATGTTTTTCTCACTGCTACTAGTGAATCTAATGTAACACACACCCATACAAGGCGCACCACCCCGTGATGATTCTCTCACTCCTACTAGTGAATCTAATGTAACACACACCCATACAAGGCGCACCACCCCGTGATGTTTCTCTCACTGCTACTAGTGAATCTAATGTAACACACACCCATACAATGCGCACCACCCCGTGATGTTTTTCTCACTGCTACTAGTGAATCTAATGTAACACACACCCATACAATGCGCACCACCCCGTGATGTTTTTCTCACTTCTACTAGTGAATCTAATGTAACACACACCCATACAATGCGCACCACCCCGTGATGTTTTTCTCACTGCTACTAGTGAATCTAATGTAACACACACCCATACAATGCGCACCACCCCGTGATGTTTTTCTCACTGCTACTAGTGAATCTAATGTAACACACACCCATACAATGCGCACCACCCCGTGATGTTTTTCTCACTGCTACTAGTGAATCTAATGTAACACACACCCATACAATGCGCACCACCCCGTGATGTTTTTCTCACAGCTACTAGTGAATCTAATGTAACACACACCCATACAATGCGCACCACCCCGTGATGTTTTTCTCACTCCTACTAGTGAATCTAATGTAACACACACCCATACAATGCGCACCACCCCGTGATGTTTTTCTCACTCCTACTTGTGAATCTAATGTAACACACACCCATACAATGCGCACCACCCCGTGATGTTTTTCTCACAGCTACTAGTGAATCTAATGTAACACACACCCATACAATGCGCACCACCCCGTGATGTTTTTCTCACTGCTACTAGTGAATCTAATGTAACACACACCCATACAATGCGCACCACCCCGTGATGTTTTTCTCACTGCTACTAGTGAATCTAATGTAACACACACCCATACAATGCGCACCACCCCGTGATGTTTTTCTCACTGCTACTAGTGAATCTAATGTAACACACACCCATACAATGCGCACCACCCCGTGATGTTTTTCTCACTGCTACTAGTGAATCTAATGTAACACACACCCATACAATGCGCACCACCCCGTGATGTTTTTCTCACTGCTACTAGTGAATCTAATGTAACACACACCCATACAATGCGCACCACCCCGTGATGTTTTTCTCACTGCTACTAGTGAATCTAATGTAACACACCCCCATACAATGCGCACCACCCCGTGATGTTTTTCTCACTGCTACTAGTGAATCTAATGTAACACACACCCATACAATGCGCACCACCCCGTGATGTTTTTCTCACTGCTACTAGTGAATCTAATGTAACACACACCCATACATTGCGCACCACCCCGTGATGTTTTTCTCACTCCTACTAGTGAATCTAATGTAACACACACCCATACAATGCGCACCACACCGTGATGTTTTTCTCACTGCTACTAGTGAATCTAATGTAACACACACCCATACAAGGCGCACCACCACGTGATGATTTTCTCACTCCTACTAGTGAATTTAATGTAACACACACCCATACAATGCGCACCACCCCGTGATGTTTTTCTCACTGCTACTAGTGAATCTAATGTAACACACACCCATACAATGCGCACCACCCCGTGATGTTTTTCTCACTGCTACTAGTGAATCTAATGTAACACAAACCCATACAATGCGCACCACCCCGTGATGTTTTTCTCACTCCTACTAGTGAATGTAATGTAACACACACCCATACATGGCGCACCACCCCGTGATGTTTTTCTCACTGCTACTAGTGAATCTAATGTAACACAAACCCATACAATGCGCACCATCCCGTGATGTTTTTCTCACTGCTACTAGTGAATCTAATGTAACACACACCCATACAATGCGCACCACCCCGTGATGATTTTCTCACTCCTACTAGTGAATCTAATGTAACACACACCCATACAATGCGCACCACCCCGTGATGTTTTTCTCACTCCTACTAGTGAATGTAATGTAACACACACCCATACAATGCGCACCACCCCGTGATGTTTTTCTCACTCCTACTAGTGAATGTAATGTAACACACACCCATACAATGCGCACCACACCGTGATGTTTTTCTCACTCCTACTAGTGAATGTAATGTAACACACACCCATACAATGCGCACCACCCCGTGATGTTTTTCTCACTCCTACTAGTGAATGTAATGTAACACACACCCATACATTGCGCACCACCCCGTGATGTTTTTCTCACTCCTACTAGTGAATCTAATGTAACACATACCCATACAATGCGCACCACACCGTGATGTTTTTCTCACTCCTACTAGTGAATCTAATGTAACACACACCCAAACAAGGCGCACCACCCCGTGATGTTTTTCTCACTCCTACTAGTGAATCTAATGTAACACACACCCATACAAGGCGCACCACCCCGTGATGTTTTTCTCACTCCTACTAGTGAATGTAATGTAACACACACCCATACATGGCGCACCACCCCGTGATGTTTTTCTCACTGCTACTAGTGAATCTAATGTAACACACACCCATACAAGGCGCACCACCCCGTGATGATTCTCTCACTCCTACTAGTGAATCTAATGTAACACACACCCATACAAGGCGCACCACCCCGTGATGTTTCTCTCACTGCTACTAGTGAATCTAATGTAACACACACCCATACAATGCGCACCACCCCGTGATGTTTTTCTCACTGCTACTAGTGAATCTAATGTAACACACACCCATACAATGCGCACCACCCCGTGATGTTTTTCTCACTTCTACTAGTGAATCTAATGTAACACACACCCATACAATGCGCACCACCCCGTGATGTTTTTCTCACTGCTACTAGTGAATCTAATGTAACACACACCCATACAATGCGCACCACCCCGTGATGTTTTTCTCACTGCTACTAGTGAATCTAATGTAACACACACCCATACAATGCGCACCACCCCGTGATGTTTTTCTCACTGCTACTAGTGAATCTAATGTAACACACACCCATACAATGCGCACCACCCCGTGATGTTTTTCTCACAGCTACTAGTGAATCTAATGTAACACACACCCATACAATGCGCACCACCCCGTGATGTTTTTCTCACTCCTACTAGTGAATGTAATGTAACACACACCCATACAATGCGCACCACCCCGTGATGTTTTTCTCACTCCTACTAGTGAATGTAATGTAACACACACCCATACATTGCGCACCACCCCGTGATGTTTTTCTCACTCCTACTAGTGAATCTAATGTAACACACACCCATACAATGCGCACCACCCCGTGATGTTTTTCTCACTCCTACTAGTGAATGTAATGTAACACACACCCACACAATGCGCACCACCCCGTGATGTTTTTCTCACTCCTACTAGTGAATGTAATGTAACACACACCCATACAATGCGCACCACCCCGTGATGTTTTTCTCACTCCTACTAGTGAATGTAATGTAACACACACCCATACAAGGCGCACCACCCCGTGATGTTTTTCTCACTCCTACTAGTGAATGTAATGTAACACACACCCATACAAGGCGCACCACCCCGTGATGTTTTTCTCACTCCTACTAGTGAATCTAATGTAACACACACCCATACAATGCGCACCACCCCGTGATGTTTTTCTCACTCCTACTAGTGAATGTAATGTAACACACACCCATACAATGCGCACCACCCCGTGATGTTTTTCTCACTCCTACTAGTGAATCTAATGTAACACACACCCATACAATGCGCACCACCCCGTGATGTTTTTCTCACTCCTACTAGTGAATCTAATGTAACACACACCCATACAATGCGCACCACCCCGTGATGTTTTTCTCACTCCTACTAGTGAATCTAATGTAACACACACCCATACAAGGCGCACCACCCCGTGATGTTTTTCTCACTCCTACTAGTGAATCTAATGTAACACACACCCATACAATGCCCACCACCCCGTGATATTTTTGTCACTCCTACTAGTGAATCTAATGTAACACACACCCATACAATGCCCACCACCCCGTGATGTTTTTGTCACTCCTACTAGTGAATCTAATGTAACACACACCCATACAATGCGCACCACCCCGTGATGTTTTTCTCACTCCTACTAGTGAATCTAATGTAACACACACCCATACAAGGCGCACCACCCCGTGATGTTTTTCTCACTCCTACTAGTGAATGTAATGTAGCACACACCCATACAAGGCGCACCACCCCGTGATGTTTTTCTCACTCCTACTAGTGAACGTAATGTAACACACACCCATACAATGCGCACCACCCCGTGATGTTTTTCTCACTGCTACTAGAGAATGTAATGTAACACACACCCATACAATGCGCACCATCCCGTGATGTTTTTCTCACTCCTACTAGTGAATCTAATGTAACACACACCCATACAATGCGCACCACCCCGTGATGTTTTTCTCACTCCTACTAGTGAATCTAATGTAACACACACCCATACAATGCGCACCACCCCGTGATGTTTTTCTCACTGCTACTAGAGAATGTAATGTAACACACACCCATACAATGCGCACCATCCCGTGATGTTTTTCTCACTCCTACTAGTGAATCTAATGTAACACACACCCATACAATGCGCACCACCCCGTGATGTTTTTCTCACTCCTACTAGTGAATCTAATGTAACACACACCCATACAATGCGCACCATCCCGTGATGTTTTTCTCACTCCTACTAGTGAATCTAATGTAACACACACCCATACAATGCGCACCACCCCGTGATGTTTTTCTCACTCCTACTAGTGAATCTAATGTAACACACACCCATACAATGCGCACCACCCCGTGATGTTTTTCTCACTCCTACTAGTGAATCTAATGTGACACACACCCATACAAGGCGCACCACCCCGTGATGTTTTCCTCACTCCTACTAGTGAATGTAATGTGACACACACCCATTCAAGGCGCACCACCCCGTGATGTTTTTCTCACTCCTACTAGTGAATGTAATGAGACACACACCCATACAAGGCACACTACACCGTGATGTTTTTCTCACTCCTACTAGAGAATGTAATGTGACACACACACATACAAGCGCACGACCCCGTGATGTTTTTCTCACTTCTACTAGTGAATCTAATGTGACACACACCCATACAATGCGCACCACCCCGTGATGTTTTTCTCACTCCTACTAGTGAATCTAATGTGACACACACCCATACAATGCGCACCACCCCGTGATGTTTTTCTCACTCCTACTAGTGAATCTAATGTAACACACACCCATACAATGCGCACCACCCCGTGATGTTTTTCTCACTGCTACTAGTGAATCTAATGTAACACACACCCATACAATGCGCACCACCCCGTGATGTTTTCTCACTGCTACTAGTGAATCTAATGTAACACACACCCATACAATGCGCACCACCCCGTGATGTTTTTCTCACTGCTACTAGTGAATCTAATGTAACACACACCATACACATGCGCACCACCCCGTGATGTTTATCTCACTGCTACTAGTGAATCTAATGTAACACACACCCATACAATGCGCACCACCCCGTGATGTTTTCTCACTGCTACTAGTGAATCTAATGTAACACACACCCATACAATGCGCACCACCCAGTGATGTTTTTCTCACTGCTACTAGTGAATCTAATGTAACACACACCCATACAATGCGCACCACCCCGTGATGTTTTTCTCACTGCTACTAGTGAATCTAATGTAACACACACCCATACAATGCGCACCACCCCGTGATGTTTTTCTCACTGCTACTAGTGAATCTAATGTAACACACACCCATACAATGCGCACCACCCCGTGATGTTTTTCTCACTGCTACTAGTGAATCTAATGTAACACACACCCATAAAATGCGCACCACCCCGTGATGTTTTTCTCACTGCTACTAGTGAATCTAATGTAACACACACCCATACAATGCGCACCACCCCGTGATGTTTTTCTCACTCCTACTAGTGAATCTAATGTAACACACACCCATACAAGGCGCACCACCCCGTGATGTTTTCTCACTCCTACTAGTGAATCTAATGTAACACACACCCATACAAGGCGCACCACCCGTGATGTTTTTCTCACTCCTACTAGTGAATCTAATGTAACACACACCCAAACAAGGCGCACCACCCCGTGATGTTTTTCTCACTCCTACTAGTGAATCTAATGTAACACACACCCATACAAGGCGCACCACCCCGTGATGTTTTTCTCACTCCTACTAGGGAATGTAATGTAACACACACCCATACAAGGCGCACCACCCGTGATGTTTTTCTCACTCCTACTAGTGAATCTAATGTAACACACACCCATACAAGGCGCACCACCCCGTGATGTTTTTCTCACTCCTACTAGTGAATGTAATGTAACACACACCCATACATGGCGCACCACCCCGTGATGTTTTTCTCACTGCTACTAGTGAATCTAATATAACACACACCCATACAATGCGCACCACCCCGTGATGTTTTTCTCACTGCTACTAGTGAATCTAATGTAACACACACCCATACAATGCGCACCACCCCGTGATGTTTTTCTCACTGCTACTAGTGAATCTAATGTAACACACACCCATACAATGCGCACCACCCCGTGATGTTTTTCTCACTGCTACTAGTGAATCTAATGTAACACACACCCATACAATGCGCACCACCCCGTGATGTTTTTCTCACTGCTACTAGTGAATCTAATGTAACACACACCCATACAATGCGCACCACCCCGTGATGTTTTTCTCACTGCTACTAGTGAATCTAATGTAACACACACCCATACAATGCGCACCACCCCGTGATGTTTTTCTCACTGCTACTAGTGAATCTAATGTAACACACACCCATACAATGCGCACCACCCCGTGATGTTTTTCTCACTGCTACTAGTGAATCTAATGTAACACACACCCATACAATGCGCACCACCCCGTGATGTTTTTCTCACTCCTACTAGTGAATCTAATGTAACACACACCCATACAATGCGCACCACCCCGTGATGTTTTTCTCACTGCTACTAGTGAATCTAATGTAACACACACCCATACGATGCGCACCACCCCGTGATGTTTTTCTCACTGCTACTAGTGAATCTAATGTAACACACACCCATACGATGCGCACCACCCCGTGATGTTTTTCTCACTGCTACTAGTGAATCTAATGTAACACACACCCATACGATGCGCACCACCCCGTGATGTTTTTCTCACTCCTACTAGTGAATCTAATGTAACACACACCCATACAATGCGCACCACCCCGTGATGTTTTTCTCACTCCTACTAGTGAATGTAATGTAACACACACCCATACAATGCGCACCACCCCGTGATGTTTTTCTCACTCCTACTAGTGAATCTAATGTAACACACACCCATACAATGCGCACCACCCCGTGATGTTTTTCTCACTCCTACTAGTGAATGTAATGTAACACACACCCATACATGGCGCACCACCCCGTGATGTTTTTCTCACTGCTACTAGTGAATCTAATGTAACACACACCCATACAAGGCGCACCACCACGTGATGATTTTCTCACTCCTACTAGTGAATTTAATGTAACACACACCCATACAATGCGCACCACCCCGTGATGTTTTTCTCACTTCTACTAGTGAATCTAATGTAACACACACCCATACAATGCGCACCACCCCGTGATGTTTTTCTCACTGCTACTAGTGAATCTAATGTAACACAAACCCATACAATGCGCACCATCCCGTGATGTTTTTTTCACTGCTACTAGTGAATCTAATGTAACACACACCCATACAATGCGCACCACCCCGTGATGATTTTCTCACTCCTACTAGTGAATCTAATGTAACACACACCCATACAATGCGCACCACCCCGTGATGTTTTTCTCACTCCTACTAGTGAATGTAATGTAACACACACCCATACAATGCGCACCACCCCGTGATGTTTTTCTCACTCCTACTAGTGAATGTAATGTAACACACACCCATACAATGCGCACCACCCCGTGATGTTTTTCTCACTCCTACTAGTGAATGTAATGTAACACACACCCATACAATGCGCACCACCCCGTGATGTTTTTCTCACTCCTACTAGTGAATGTAATGTAACACACACCCATACATTGCGCACCACCCCGTGATGTTTTTCTCACTCCTACTAATGAATCTAATGTGACACACACCCATACAATGCGCACCACCCCGTGATGTTTTTCTCACTCCTACTAGTGAATCTAATGTGACACACACCCATTCAATGCGCACCACCCCGTGATGTTTTTCTCACTCCTACTAGTGAATCTAATGTGACACACACCCATACAATGCGCACCACCCCGTGATGTTTTTCTCACTCCTACTAGTGAATCTAATGTGACACACACCCATACAATGCGCACCACCCCGTGATGTTTTTCTCACTCCTACTAGTGAATCTAATGTAACACACACCCATACAATGCGCACCACCCCGTGATGTTTTTCTCACTCCTACTAGTGAATCTAATATGACACACACCCATTCAATGCGCACCACCCCGTGATGTTTTTCTCACTCCTACTAGTGAATCTAATGTGACACACACCCATACAATGCGCACCACCCCGTGATGTTTTTCTCACTCCTACTAGTGAATCTAATGTGACACACACCCATACAATGCGCACCACCCCGTGATGTTTTTCTCAATCCTACTAGTGAATCTAATGTGACACACACCCATACAAGGCGCACCACCCCGTGATGTTTTTCTCACTCCTACTAGTGAATGTAATGTGACACACACCCATACACGGCACACCACCCCGTGATGTTTTTCTCACTCCTACTAGTGAATGTAATGTGACACACACCCATACAAGGCGCACCACCCCGTGATGTTTTTCTAACTCCTACTAGTGAATCTAATGTGACACACACACATACAATGCACACCACACCGTGATGTTTTTCTCACTCCTACTAGTGAATCTAATGTAACACACACCCATACAATGCGCACCACCCCGTGATGTTTTTCTCACTCCTACTAGTGAATCTAATGTGACACACACCCATACAATGAGCACCACCCCGTGATGTTTTTCTCACTCCTACTAGTGAATCTAATGTGACACACACCCATACAATGAGCACCACCCCGTGATGTTTTTCTCACTCCTACTAGTGAATCTAATGTGACACACACCCATACAATGCGCACCACCCCGTGATGTTTTTCTCACTGCTACTAGTGAATCTAATGTAACACACACCCATACAATGCGCACCACCCCGTGATGTTTTTCTCACTCCTACTAGTGAATCTAATGTAACACACACCCATACAATGCGCACCACCCCGTGATGTTTTTCTCACTGCTACTAGTGAATCTAATGTAACACACACCCATACAATGCGCACCACCCCGTGATGTTTTTCTCACTTCTACTAGTGAATCTAATGTAACACACACCCATACAATGCGCACCACCCCGTGATGTTTTTCTCACTGCTACTAGTGAATCTAATGTAACACACACCCATACAATGCGCACCACCCCGTGATGTTTTTCTCACTGCTACTAGTGAATCTAATGTAACACACACCCATACAATGCGCACCACCCCGTGATGTTTTTCTCACTGCTACTAGTGAATCTAATGTAACACACACCCATACAATGCGCACCACCCCGTGATGTTTTTCTCACTCCTAATAGTGAATCTAATGTAACACACACCCATACAATGCGCACCACCCCGTGATGTTTTTCTCACTGCTACTAGTGAATCTAATGTAACACACTCCAATACAATGCGCACCACCCCGTGATGTTTTTCTCACTGCTACTAGTGAATCTAATGTAACACACACCCATACAATGCGCACCACCCCGTGATGTTTTTCTCACTCCTACTAGTGAATCTAATGTAACACACACCCATACAATGCGCACCACCCCGTGATGTTTTTCTCACTCCTACTAGTGAATCTAATGTAACACACACCCATACAATGCGCACCGCCCCGTGATGTTTTTCTCACTCCTACTAGTGAATGTAATGTAACACACACCCATACAATGCGCACCACCCCGTGATGTTTTTCTCACTCCTACTAGTGAATCTAATGTAACACACACCCATTCAATGCGCACCACCCCGTGATGTTTTTCTCACTGCTACTAGTGAATCTAATGTAACACACACCCATACAATGCGCACCACCCTGTGATGTTTTTCTCACTCCTACTAGTGAATCTAATGTAACACACACCCATACAATGCGCACCACCCCGTGATGTTTTTCTCACTCCTACTAGTGAATCTAATGTGACAAACACCCATTCAATTCTCACCACCCCGTGATGTTTTTCTCACTCCTAATAGTGAATCTAATGTGACACACACCCATACAATGCGCACCACCCCGTGATGTTTTTCTGACTCCTACTAGTGAATCTAATGTGACATACACCCATATAATGCGCACCACCCCGTGATGTTTTTCTCAATCCTACTAGTGAATCTAATGTGACACACACCCATACAAGGCGCACCACCCCGTGATGTTTTCCTCACTCCTACTAGTGAATGTAATGTGACACACACCCATTCAAGGCGCACCACCCCGTGATGTTTTTCTCACTCCTACTAGTGAATGTAATGAGACACACACCCATACAAGGCACACTACACCGTGATGTTTTTCTCACTCCTACTAGAGAATGTAATGTGACACACACACATACAAGCGCACCACACCATGATGTTTTTCTCACTCCTACTAGTGAATCTAATGTGACACACACCCATACAATGCGCACCACCCCGTGATGTTTTTCTCACTCCTACTAGTGAATCTAATGTGACACACACCCATACAATGCGCACCACCCCGTGATGTTTTTCTCACTCCTACTAGTGAATCTAATGTAACACACACCCATACAATGCGCACCACCCCGTGATGTTTTTCTCACTGCTACTAGTGAATCTAATGTAACACACACCCATACAATGCGCACCACCCCGTGATGTTTTTCTCACTGCTACTAGTGAATCTAATGTAACACACACCCATAAAATGCGCACCACCCCGTGATGTTTTTCTCACTGCTACTAGTGAATCTAATGTAACACACACCCATACAATGCGCACCACCCCGTGATGTTTATCTCACTGCTACTAGTGAATCTAATGTAACACACACCCATACAATGCGCACCACCCCGTGATGTTTTTGTCACTTCTACTAGTGAATCTAATGTAACACACACCCATACAATGCGCACCACCCCGTGATGTTTTTCTCACTGCTACTAGTGAATCTAATGTAACACACACCCATACAATGCGCACCACCCCGTGATGTTTTTCTCACTGCTACTAGTGAATCTAATGTAACACACACCCATACAATGCGCACCACCCCGTGATGTTTTTCTCACTGCTACTAGTGAATCTAATGTAACACACACCCATACAATGCGCACCACCCCGTGATGTTTTTCTCACTGCTACTAGTGAATCTAATGTAACACACACCCATACAATGCGCACCACCCCGTGATGTTTTTCTCACTGCTACTAGTGAATCTAATGTAACACACACCCATCCAATGCGCACCACCCCGCGATGTTTTTCTCACTGCTACTAGTGAATCTAATGTAACACACACCCATACAATGCGCACCACCCCGTGATGTTTTTCTCACTGCTACTAGTGAATCTAATGTAACACACACCCATACAATGCGCACCACCCCGTGATGTTTTTCTCACTGCTACTAGTGAATCTAATGTAACACACACCCATACAATGCGCACCACCCCGTGATGTTTTTCTCACTGCTACTAGTGAATCTAATGTAACACACCCCCATACAATGCGCACCACCCCGTGATGTTTTTCTCACTGCTACTAGTGAATCTAATGTAACACACCCCCATACAATGCGCACCACCCCGTGATGTTTTTCTCACTGCTACTAGTGAATCTAATGTAACACACACCCATACAATGCGCACCACCCCGTGATGTTTTTCTCACTCCTACTAGTGAATCTAATGTAACACACACCCATACAATGCGCACCACCCCGTGATGTTTTTCTCACTGCTACTAGTGAATCTAATGTAACACACACCCATACAATGCGCACCACCCCGTGATGTTTTTCTCACTCCTACTAGTGAATCTAATGTAACACACACCCATACAAGGCGCACCACCCCGTGATGTTTTTCTCACTCCTACTAGTGAATGTAATGTAACACACACCCATACAATGCGCACCACCCCGTGATGTTTTTCTCACTCCTACTAGTGAATCTAATGTAACACACACCCATACAATGCGCACCACCCCGTGATGTTTTTCTCACTGCTACTAGTGAATCTAATGTAACACACACCCATACAATGCGCACCACCCCGTGATGTTTTTCTCACTCCTACTAGTGAATCTAATGTAACACACACCCATACAATGCGCACCACCCCGTGATGTTTTTCTCACTCCTACTAGTGAATCTAATGTGACAAACACCCATTCAATGCTTACCACCCCGTGATGTTTTTCTCACTCCTAATAGTGAATCTAATGTGACACACACCCATACAATGCGCACCACCCCGTGATGTTTTTCTGACTCCTACTAGTGAATCTAATGTGACATACACCCATATAATGCGCACCACCCCGTGATGTTTTTCTCAATCCTACTAGTGAATCTAATGTGACACACACCCATACAAGGCGCACCACCCCGTGATGTTTTCCTCACTCCTACTAGTGAATGTAATGTGACACACACCCATTCAAGGCGCACCACCCCGTGATGTTTTTCTCACTCCTACTAGTGAATGTAATGAGACACACACCCATACAAGGCACACTACACCGTGATGTTTTTCTCACTCCTACTAGAGAATGTAATGTGACACACACACATACAAGCGCACCACACCATGATGTTTTTCTCACTCCTACTAGTGAATCTAATGTGACACACACCCATACAATGCGCACCACCCCGTGATGTTTTTCTCACTCCTACTAGTGAATCTAATGTGACACACACCCATACAATGCGCACCACCCCGTGATGTTTTTCTCACTCCTACTAGTGAATCTAATGTAACACACACCCATACAATGCGCACCACCCCGTGATGTTTTTCTCACTGCTACTAGTGAATCTAATGTAACACACACCCATACAATGCGCACCACCCCGTGATGTTTTTCTCACTGCTACTAGTGAATCTAATGTAACACACACCCATACAATGCGCACCACCCCGTGATGTTTTTCTCACTGCTACTAGTGAATCTAATGTAACACACACCCATACAATGCGCACCACCCCGTGATGTTTATCTCACTGCTACTAGTGAATCTAATGTAACACACACCCATACAATGCGCACCACCCCGTGATGTTTTTCTCACTTCTACTAGTGAATCTAATGTAACACACACCCATAAAATGCGCACCACCCCGTGATGTTTTTCTCACTGCTACTAGTGAATCTAATGTAACACACACCCATACAATGCGCACCACCCCGTGATGTTTTTCTCACTGCTACTAGTGAATCTAATGTAACACACACCCATACAATGCGCACCACCCCGTGATGTTTTTCTCACTGCTACTAGTGAATCTAATGTAACACACACCCATACAATGCGCACCACCCCGTGATGTTTTTCTCACTGCTACTAGTGAATCTAATGTAACACACACCCATACAAGGCGCACCACCCCGTGATGTTTTTCTCACTCCTACTAGTGAATCTAATGTAACACACACCCAAACAAGGCGCACCACCCCGTGATGTTTTTCTCACTCCTACTAGTGAATCTAATGTAACACACACCCATACAAGGCGCACCACCCCGTGATGTTTTTCTCACTCCTAATAGGGAATGTAATGTAACACACACCCATACAAGGCGCACCACCCCGTGATGTTTTTCTCACTCCTACTAGTGAATCTAATGTAACACACACCCATACAAGGCGCACCACCCCGTGATGTTTTTCTCACTCCTACTAGTGAATGTAATGTAACACACACCCATACATGGCGCACCACCCCGTGATGTTTTTCTCACTGCTACTAGTGAATCTAATGTAACACACACCCATACAAGGCGCACCACCCCGTGATGATTCTCTCACTCCTACTAGTGAATCTAATGTAACACACACCCATACAAGGCGCACCACCCCGTGATGTTTCTCTCACTGCTACTAGTGAATCTAATGTAACACACACCCATACAATGCGCACCACCCCGTGATGTTTTTCTCACTGCTACTAGTGAATCTAATATAACACACACCCATACAATGCGCACCACCCCGTGATGTTTTTCTCACTGCTACTAGTGAATCTAATGTAACACACACCCATACAATGCGCACCACCCCGTGATGTTTTTCTCACTGCTACTAGTGAATCTAATGTAACACACACCCATACAATGCGCACCACCCCGTGATGTTTTTCTCACTGCTACTAGTGAATCTAATGTAACACACACCCATACAATGCACACCACCCCGTGATGTTTTTCTCACTGCTACTAGTGAATCTAATGTAACACACACCCATACAATGCGCACCACCCCGTGATGTTTTTCTCACTGCTACTAGTGAATCTAATGTAACACACACCCATACAATGCGCACCACCCCGTGATGTTTTTCTCACTCCTACTAGTGAATCTAATGTAACACACACCCATACAATGCGCACCACCCCTGATGTTTTTCTCACTGCTACTAGTGAATCTAATGTAACACACACCCATACAATGCGCACCACCCCGTGATGTTTTTCTCACTGCTACTAGTGAATCTAATGTAACACACACCCATACGATGCGCACCACCCCGTGATGTTTTTCTCACTGCTACTAGTGAATCTAATGTAACACACACCCATACGATGCGCACCACCCCGTGATGTTTTTCTCACTCCTACTAGTGAATCTCATGTAACACACACCCATACAATGCGCACCACCCCGTGATGTTTTTATCACTCCTACTAGTGAATCTAATGTAACACACACCCATACAATGCGCACCACCCCGTGATGTTTTTCTCACTCCTACTAGTGAATCTAATGTAACACACACCCATACAATGCGCACCACCCCGTGATGTTTTTCTCACTCCTACTAGTGAATGTAATGTAACACACACCCATACATGGCGCACCACCCCGTGATGTTTTTCTCACTGCTACTAGTGAATCTAATGTAACACACACCCATACAAGGCGCACCACCACGTGATGATTTTCTCACTCCTACTAGTGAATTTAATGTAACACACACCCATACAATGCGCACCACCCCGTGATGTTTTTCTCACTTCTACTAGTGAATCTAATGTAACACACACCCATACATTGCGCACCACCCCGTGATGTTTTTCTCACTGCTACTAGTGAATCTAATGTAACACAAACCCATACAATGCGCACCATCCCGTGATGTTTTTCTCACTGCTACTAGTGAATCTAATGTAACACACACCCATACAATGCGCACCACCCCGTGATGATTTTCTCACTCCTACTAGTGAATCTAATGTAACACACACCCATACAATGCGCACCACCCCGTGATGTTTTTCTCACTCCTACTAGTGAATGTAATGTAACACACACCCATACAATGCGCACCACCCCGTGATGTTTTTCTCACTCCTACTAGTGAATGTAATGTAACACACACCCATACAATGCGCACCACCCCGTGATGTTTTTCTCACTCCTACTAGTGAATGTAATGTAACACACACCCATACAATGCGCACCACCCCGTGATGTTTTTCTCACTCCTACTAGTGAATGTAATGTAACACACACCCATACATTGCGCACCACCCCGTGATGTTTTTCTCACTCCTACTAGTGAATCTAATGTAACACACACCCATACAATGCGCACCACCCCGTGATGTTTTTCTCACTCCTACTAGTGAATGTAATGTAACACACACCCATACAATGCGCACCACCCCGTGATGTTTTTCTCACTCCTACTAGTGAATGTAATGTAACACACACCCATACAATGCGCACCACCCCGTGATGTTTTTCTCACTCCTACTAGTGAATGTAATGTAACACACACCCATACAATGCGCACCACCCCGTGATGTTTTTCTCATTCCTACTAGTGAATGTAATGTAACACACACCCATAAAATGCGCACCACCCCGTGATGTTTTTCTCACTCCTACTAGTGAATCTAATGTAACACACACCCATACAATGCGCACCACCCCGTGATGTTTTTCTCACTCCTACTAGTGAATCTAATGTAACACACACCCATACAAGGCGCACCACCCCGTGATGTTTTTCTCACTCCTACTAGTGAATCTAATGTAACACACACCCATACAATGCGCACCACCCCGTGATGTTTTTCTCACTCCTACTAGTGAATCTAATGTAACACACACCCATACAATGCGCACCACCCCGTGATGTTTTTCTCACTCCTACTAGTGAATCTAATGTAACACACACCCATACAAGGCGCACCACCCCGTGATGTTTTTCTCACTCCTACTAGTGAATCTAATGTAACACACACCCATACAATGCCCACCACCCCGTGATATTTTTGTCACTCCTACTAGTGAATCTAATGTAACACACACCCATACAATGCCCACCACCCCGTGATGTTTTTGTCACTCCTACTAGTGAATCTAATGTAACACACACCCATACAATGCGCACCACCCCGTGATGTTTTTCTCACTCCTACTAGTGAATCTAATGTGACACACACCCATACAATGCGCACCACCCCGTGATGTTTTTCTCACTCCTACTAGTGAATCTAATGTGACACACACCCATTCAATGCGCACCACCCCGTGATGTTTTTCTCACTCCTACTAGTGAATCTAATGTGACACACACCCATACAATGCGCACCACCCCGTGATGTTTTTCTCACTCCTACTAGTGAATCTAATGTGACACACACCCATACAATGCGCACCACCCCGTGATGTTTTTCTCAATCCTACTAGTGAATCTAATGTGACACACACCCATACAAGGCGCACCACCCCGTGATGTTTTTCTCACTCCTACTAGTGAATGTAATGTGACACACACCCATACACGGCACACCACCCCATGATGTTTTTCTCACTCCTACTAGTGAATGTAATGTGACACACACCCATACAAGGCGCACCACCCCGTGATGTTTTTCTAACTCCTACTAGTGAATCTAATGTGACACACACACATACAATGCACACCACACCGTGATGTTTTTCTCACTCCTACTAGTGAATCTAATGTGACACACACCCATACAATGCGCACCACCCCGTGATGTTTTTCTCACTCCTACTAGTGAATCTAATGTGACACACACCCATACAATGAGCACCACCCCGTGATGTTTTTCTCACTCCTACTAGTGAATCTAATGTGACACACACCCATACAATGAGCACCACCCCGTGATGTTTTTCTCACTCCTACTAGTGAATCTAATGTGACACACACCCATACAATGCGCACCACCCCGTGATGTTTTTCTCACTGCTACTAGTGAATCTAATGTAACACACACCCATACAATGCGCACCACCCCGTGATGTTTTTCTCACTCCTACTAGTGAATCTAATGTAACACACACCCATACAATGCGCACCACCCCGTGATGTTTTTCTCACTGCTACTAGTGAATCTAATGTAACACACACCCATACAATGCGCACCACCCCGTGATGTTTTTCTCACTGCTACTAGTGAATCTAATGTAACACACACCCATACAATGCGCACCACCCCGTGATGTTTTTCTCACTGCTACTAGTGAATCTAATGTAACACACACCCATACAATGCGCACCACCCCGTGATGTTTTTCTCACTGCTACTAGTGAATCTAATGTAACACACACCCATACAATGCGCACCACCCCGTGATGTTTTTCTCACTGCTACTAGTGAATCTAATGTAACACACACCCATACAATGCGCACCACCCCGTGATGTTTTTCTCACTCCTACTAGTGAATGTAATGTAACACACACCCATACATGGCGCACCACCCCGTGATGTTTTTCTCACTGCTACTAGTGAATCTAATGTAACACACACCCATACATGGCGCACCACCACGTGATGATTTTCTCACTCCTACTAGTGAATCTAATGTAACACACACCCATACAATGCGCACCACCCCGTGATGTTTTTCTCACTCCTACTAGTGAATCTAATGTAACACACACCCATACATTGCGCACCACCCCGTGATGTTTTTCTCACTGCTACTAGTGAATCTAATGTAACACAAACCCATACAATGCGCACCATCCCGTGATGTTTTTCTCACTGCTACTAGTGAATCTAATGTAACACACACCCATACAATGCGCACCACCCCGTGATGATTTTCTCACTCCTACTAGTGAATCTAATGTAACACACACCCATACAATGCGCACCACCCCGTGATGTTTTTCTCACTCCTACTAGTGAATGTAATGTAACACACACCCATACAATGCGCACCACCCCGTGATGTTTTTCTCACTCCTACTAGTGAATGTAATGTAACACACACCCATACAATGCGCACCACCCGGTGATGTTTTTCTCACTCCTACTAGTGAATGTAATGTAACACACACCCATACAATGCGCACCACCCCGTGATGTTTTTCTCACTCCTACTAGTGAATGTAATGTAACACACACCCATACATTGCGCACCACCCCGTGATGTTTTTCTCACTCCTACTAGTGAATCTAATGTAACACACACCCATACAATGCGCACCACCCCGTGATGTTTTTCTCACTCCTACTAGTGAATGTAATGTAACACACACCCATACAATGCGCACCACCCCGTGATGTTTTTCTCACTCCTACTAGTGAATGTAATGTAACACACACCCATACAATGCGCACCACCCCGTGATGTTTTTCTCACTCCTACTAGTGAATGTAATGTAACACACACCCATACAATGCGCACCACCCCGTGATGTTTTTCTCACTCCTACTAGTGAATGTAATGTAACACACACCCATAAAATGCGCACCACCCCGTGATGTTTTTCTCACTCCTACTAGTGAATCTAATGTAACACACACCCATACAATGCGCACCACCCCGTGATGTTTTTCTCACTCCTACTAGTGAATGTAATGTAACACACACCCATACAATGCGCACCACCCCGTGATGTTTTTCTCACTCCTACTAGTGAATCTAATGTAACACACACCCATACAATGCGCACCACCCCGTGATGTTTTTCTCACTCCTACTAGTGAATCTAATGTAACACACACCCATACAATGCGCACCACCCCGTGATGTTTTTCTCACTCCTACTAGTGAATCTAATGTAACACACACCCATACAAGGCGCACCACCCCGTGATGTTTTTCTCACTCCTACTAGTGAATCTAATGTAACACACACCCATACAATGCCCACCACCCCGTGATATTTTTGTCACTCCTACTAGTGAATCTAATGTAACACACACCCATACAATGCCCACCACCCCGTGATGTTTTTGTCACTCCTACTAGTGAATCTAATGTAACACACACCCATACAATGCGCACCACCCCGTGATGTTTTTCTCACTCCTACTAGTGAATCTAATGTGACACACACCCATACAATGCGCACCACCCCGTGATGTTTTTCTCACTCCTACTAGTGAATCTAATGTGACACACACCCATTCAATGCGCACCACCCCGTGATGTTTTTCTCACTCCTACTAGTGAATCTAATGTGACACACACCCATACAATGCGCACCACCCCGTGATGTTTTTCTCACTCCTACTAGTGAATCTAATGTGACACACACCCATACAATGCGCACCACCCCGTGATGTTTTTCTCAATCCTACTAGTGAATCTAATGTGACACACACCCATACAAGGCGCACCACCCCGTGATGTTTTTCTCACTCCTACTAGTGAATGTAATGTGACACACACCCATACACGGCACACCACCCCGTGATGTTTTTCTCACTCCTACTAGTGAATGTAATGTGACACACACCCATACAAGGCGCACCACCCCGTGATGTTTTTCTAACTCCTACTAGTGAATCTAATGTGACACACACACATACAATGCACACCACACCGTGATGTTTTTCTCACTCCTACTAGTGAATCTAATGTGACACACACCCATACAATGCGCACCACCCCGTGATGTTTTTCTCACTCCTACTAGTGAATCTAATGTGACACACACCCATACAATGAGCACCACCCCGTGATGTTTTTCTCACTCCTACTAGTGAATCTAATGTGACACACACCCATACAATGAGCACCACCCCGTGATGTTTTTCTCACTCCTACTAGTGAATCTAATGTGACACACACCCATACAATGCGCACCACCCCGTGATGTTTTTCTCACTGCTACTAGTGAATCTAATGTAACACACACCCATACAATGCGCACCACCCCGTGATGTTTTTCTCACTCCTACTAGTGAATCTAATGTAACACACACCCATACAATGCGCACCACCCCGTGATGTTTTTCTCACTGCTACTAGTGAATCTAATGTAACACACACCCATACAATGCGCACCACCCCGTGATGTTTTTCTCACTGCTACTAGTGAATCTAATGTAACACACACCCATACAATGCGCACCACCCCGTGATGTTTTTCTCACTGCTACTAGTGAATCTAATGTAACACACACCCATACAATGCGCACCACCCCGTGATGTTTTTCTCACTGCTACTAGTGAATCTAATGTAACACACACCCATACAATGCGCACCACCCCGTGATGTTTTTCTCACTGCTACTAGTGAATCTAATGTAACACACACCCATACAATGCGCACCACCCCGTGATGTTTTTCTCACTGCTACTAGTGAATCTAATGTAACACACACCCATACAATGCGCACCACCCCGTGATGTTTTTCTCACTGCTACTAGTGAATCTAATGTAACACACACCCATACAATGCGCACCACCCTGTGATGTTTTTCTCACTGCTACTAGTGAATCTAATGTAACACACCCCCATACAATGCGCACCACCCCGTGATGTTTTTCTCACTGCTACTAGTGAATCTAATGTAACACACACCCATACAATGCGCACCACCCCGTGATGTTTTTCTCACTGCTACTAGTGAATCTAATGTAACACACACCCATACAATGCGCACCACCCCGTGATGTTTTTCTCACTCCTACTAGTGAATCTAATGTAACACACACCCATACAATGCGCACCACCCCGTGATGTTTTTCTCACTGCTACTAGTGAATCTAATGTAACACACACCCATACAATGCGCACCACCCCGTGATGTTTTTCTCACTGCTACTAGTGAATCTAATGTAACACACACCCATACAATGCGCACCACCCCGTGATGTTTTTCTCACTCCTACTAGTGAATCTAATGTAACACACACCCATACAATGCGCAGCACCCCGTGATGTTTTTCTCACTCCTACTAGTGAATGTAATGTAACACACACCCATACAATGCGCACCACCCCGTGATGTTTTTCTCACTCCTACTAGTGAATCTAATGTAACACACACCCATACAATGCGCACCACCCCGTGATGTTTTTCTCACTGCTACTAGTGAATCTAATGTAACACACACCCATACAATGCGCACCACCCCGTGATGTTTTTCTCACTCCTACTAGTGAATCTAATGTAACACACACCCATACAATGCGCACCACCCCGTGATGTTTTTCTCACTCCTACTAGTGAATCTAATGTGACAAACACCCATTCAATGCTCACCACCCCGTGATGTTTTTCTCACTCCTAATAGTGAATCTAATGTGACCCACACCCATACAATGCGCACCACCCCGTGATGTTTTTCTGACTCCTACTAGTGAATCTATTGTGACATACACCCATATAATGCGCACCACCCCGTGATGTTTTTCTCAATCCTACTAGTGAATCTAATGTGACACACACCCATACAAGGCGCACCACCCCGTGATGTTTTCCTCACTCCTACTAGTGAATGTAATGTGACACACACCCATTCAAGGCGCACCACCCCGTGATGTTTTTCTCACTCCTACTAGTGAATGTAATGAGACACACACCCATACAAGGCACACTACACCGTGATGTTTTTCTCACTCCTACTAGAGAATGTAATGTGACACACACACATACAAGCGCACCACACCATGATGTTTTTCTCACTCCTACTAGTGAATCTAATGTGACACACACCCATACAATGCGCACCACCCCGTGATGTTTTTCTCACTCCTACTAGTGAATCTAATGTGACACACACCCATACAATGCGCACCACCCCGTGATGTTTTTCTCACTCCTACTAGTGAATCTAATGTGACACACACCCATACAATGCGCACCACCCCGTGATGTTTTTCTCACTGCTACTAGTGAATCTAATGTAACACACACCCATACAATGCGCACCACCCCGTGATGTTTTTCTCACTGCTACTAGTGAATCTAATGTAACACACACCCATAAAATGCGCACCACCCCGTGATGTTTTTCTCACTGCTACTAGTGAATCTAATGTAACACACACCCATACAATGCGCACCACCCCGTGATGTTTATCTCACTGCTACTAGTGAATCTAATGTAACACACACCCATACAATGCGCACCACCCCGTGATGTTTTTCTCACTTCTACTAGTGAATCTAATGTAACACACACCCATACAATGCGCACCACCCCGTGATGTTTTTCTCACTGCTACTAGTGAATCTAATGTAACACACACCCATACAATGCGCACCACCCCGTGATGTTTTTCTCACTGCTACTAGTGAATCTAATGTAACACACACCCATACAATGCGCACCACCCCGTGATGTTTTTCTCACTGCTACTAGTGAATCTAATGTAACACACACCCATACAATGCGCACCACCCCGTGATGTTTTTCTCACTGCTACTAGTGAATCTAATGTAACACACACCCATACAATGCGCACCACCCCGTGATGTTTTTCTCACTGCTACTAGTGAATCTAATGTAACACACACCCATAAAATGCGCACCACCCCGTGATGTTTTTCTCACTGCTACTAGTGAATCTAATGTAACACACACCCATACAATGCGCACCACCCCGTGATGTTTTTCTCACTCCTACTAGTGAATCTAATGTAACACACACCCATACAAGGCGCACCACCCCGTGATGTTTTTCTCACTCCTACTAGTGAATCTAATGTAACACACACCCATACAAGGCGCACCACCCCGTGATGTTTTTCTCACTCCTACTAGTGAATCTAATGTAACACACACCCAAACAAGGCGCACCACCCCGTGATGTTTTTCTCACTCCTACTAGTGAATCTAATGTAACACACACCCATACAAGGCGCACCACCCCGTGATGTTTTTCTCACTCCTACTAGGGAATGTAATGTAACACACACCCATACAAGGCGCACCACCCCGTGATGTTTTTCTCACTCCTACTAGTGAATCTAATGTAACACACACCCATACAAGGCGCACCACCCCGTGATGTTTTTCTCACTCCTACTAGTGAATGTAATGTAACACACACCCATACATGGTGCACCACCCCGTGATGTTTTTCTCACTGCTACTAGTGAATCTAATGTAACACACACCCATACAAGGCGCACCACCCCGTGATGATTCTCTCACTCCTACTAGTGAATCTAATGTAACACACACCCATACAAGGCGCACCACCCCGTGATGTTTCTCTCACTGCTACTAGTGAATCTAATGTAACACACACCCATACAATGCGCACCACCCCGTGATGTTTTTCTCACTGCTACTAGTGAATCTAATGTAACACACACCCATACAATGCGCACCACCCCGTGATGTTTTACTCACTGCTACTAGTGAATCTAATGTAACACACACCCATACAATGCGCACCACCCCGTGATGTTTTTCTCACTGCTACTAGTGAATCTAATGTAACACACACCCATACAATGCGCACCACCCCGTGATGTTTTTCTCACTGCTACTAGTGAATCTAATGTAACACACACCCATACAATGCGCACCACCCGTGATGTTTTTCTCACTCCTACTAGTGAATCTAATGTAACACACACCCATACATGCGCACCACCCCGTGATGTTTTTCTCACTCCTACTAGTGAATCTAATGTAACACACACCCATACAATGCGCACCACCCCTGATGTTTTTCTCACTGCTACTAGTGAATCTAATGTAACACACACCCATACGATGCGCACCACCCCGTGATGTTTTTCTCACTGCTACTAGTGAATCTAATGTAACACACACCCATACGATGCGCACCACCCCGTGATGTTTTTCTCACTGCTACTAGTGAATCTAATATAACACACACCCATACGATGCGCACCACCCCGTGATGTTTTTCTCACTCCTACTAGTGAATCTAATGTAACACACACCCATACAATGCGCACCACCCCGTGATGTTTTTCTCACTCCTACTAGTGAATGTAATGTAACACACACCCATACAATGCGCACCACCCGTGATGTTTTCTCACTCCTACTAGTGAATCTAATGTAACACAAACCCATACAATGCGCACCACCCCGTGATGTTTTTCTCACTCCTACTAGTGAATGTAATGTAACACACACCCATACATGGCGCACCACCCCGTGATGTTTTTCTCACTGCTACTAGTGAATCTAATGTAACACACACCCATACAAGGCGCACCACCACGTGATGATTTTCTCACTCCTACTAGTGAATCTAATGTAACACACACCCATACAATGCGCACCACCCCGTGATGTTTTTCTCACTCCTACTAGTGAATCTAATGTAACACACACCCATACAATGCGCACCACCCCGTGATGTTTTTCTCACTGCTACTAGTGAATCTAATGTAACACAAACCATACAATGCGCACCATCCCGTGATGTTTTTCTCACTGCTACTAGTGAATCTAATGTAACACACACCCATACAATGCGCACCACCCCGTGATGATTTTCTCACTCCTACTAGTGAATCTAATGTAACACACACCCATACAATGCGCACCACCCCGTGATGTTTTTCTCACTCCTACTAGTGAATGTAATGTAACACACACCCATACAATGCGCACCACCCCGTGATGTTTTTTCTCACTCCTACTAGTGAATGTAATGTAACACACACCCATACAATGCGCACCACCCCGTGATGTTTTTCTCACTCCTACTAGTGAATGTAATGTAACACACACCCATACAATGCGCACCACCCCGTGATGTTTTTCTCACTCCTACTAGTGAATGTAATGTAACACACACCCATACATTGCGCACCACCCCGTGATGTTTTTCTCACTCCTACTAGTGAATGTAATGTAACACACACCCATACAATGCGCACCACCCCGTGATGTTTTTCTCACTCCTACTAGTGAATGTAATGTAACACACACCCATACAATGCGCACCACCCCGTGATGTTTTTCTCACTCCTACTAGTGAATGTAATGTAACACACACCCATACAATGCGCACCACCCCGTGATGTTTTTCTCACTCCTACTAGTGAGTGTAATGTAACACACACCCATACAATGCGCACCACCCCGTGATGTTTTTCTCATTCCTACTAGTGAATGTAATGTAACACACACCCATAAAATGCGCACCACCCCGTGATGTTTTTCTCACTCCTACTAGTGAATCTATGTAACACACACCCATACAATGCGCACCACCCCGTGATGTTTTTCTCACTCCTACTAGTGAATGTAATGTAACACACAGCCATACAATGCACACCACCCCGTGATGTTTTTCTCACTCCTACTAGTGAATCTAATGTAACACACACCCATACAATGCGCACCACCCCGTGATGTTTTTCTCACTCCTACTAGTGAATCTAATGTAACACACACCCATACAAGGCGCACCACCCCGTGATGTTTTTCTCACTCCTACTAGTGTATCTAATGTAACACACACCCATACAATGCCCACCACCCCGTGATATTTTTGTCACTCCTACTAGTGAATCTAATGTAACACACACCCATACAATGCCCACCACCCCGTGATGTTTTTGTCACTCCTACTAGTGAATCTAATGTAACACACACCCATACAATGCGCACCACCCCGTGATGTTTTTCTCACTCCTACTAGTGAATCTAATGTAACACACACCCATACAAGGCGCACCACCCCGTGATGTTTTTCTCACTCCTACTAGTGAATGTAATGTAACACACACCCATACAAGGCGCACCACCCTGTGATGTTTTTCTCACTCCTACTAGTGAATGTAATGTAACACACACCCATAAAATGCGCACCACCCCGTGATGTTTTTCTCACTGCTACTAGAGAATGTAATGTAACACACACCCATACAATGCGCACCATCCCGTGATGTTTTTCTCACTCCTACTAGTGAATCTAATGTAACACACACCCATACAATGCGCACCACACCGTGATGTTTTTCTCACTCCTACTAGTGAATGTAATGTAACACACAGCCATACAATGCGCACCACCCCGTGATGTTTTTCTCACTCCTACTAGTGAATCTAATGTGACACACACCCATACAATGCGCACCACCCCGTGATGTTTTTCTCACTGCTACTAGTGAATCTAATGTGACACACACCCATTCAATGCGCACCACCCCGTGATGTTTTTCTCACTCCTACTAGTGAATCTAATGTGACACACACCCATACAATGCGCACCACCCCGTGATATTTTTCTCACTCCTACTAGTGAATCTAATGTGACACACACCCATACAATGCGCACCACCCCGTGATGTTTTTCTCAATCCTACTAGTGAATGTAATGTGACACACACCCATACAAGGCGCACCACCCCGTGATGTTTTTCTCACTCCTACTAGTGAATGTAATGTGACACACACCCATACAAGGCGCACCACCCCGTGATGTTTTCTCACTCCTACTAGTGATGTAATGTGACACACACCCATACAAGGCGCACCACCCCGTGATGTTTTTCTAACTCCTACTAGTGAATCTAATGTGACACACACACATACAATGCGCACCACACCGTGATGTTTTTCTCACTCCTACTAGTGAATCTAATGTGACACACACCCATACAATGCGCACCACCCCGTGATGTTTTCTCACTCCTACTAGTGAATCTAATGTGACACACACCCATATAATGAGCACCATCCCGTGATGTTTTTCTCACTCCTACTAGTGAATCTAATGTGACACACACCCATACAATGCGCACCACCCCGTGATGTTTTTCTCACTCCTACTAGTGAATCTAATGTGACACACACCCATACAATGCGCACCACCCCGTGATGTTTTTCTCACTCCTACTAGTGAATCTAATGTAAAACACACCCATACAATGCGCACCACCCCATGATGTTTTTCTCACTGCTACTAGTGAATCTAATGTAACACACACCCATACAATGCGCACCACCCCGTGATGTTTTTCTCACTGCTAGTGATGAATCTAATGTAACACACACCCATACAATGCGCACCACCCCGTGATGTTTTTCTCACTGCTACTAGTGAATCTAATGTAACACACACCCATACAATGCGCACCACCCCGTGATGTTTTTCTCACTGCTACTAGTGAATCTAATGTAACACACACCCATACAATGCGCACCACCCCGTGATGTTTTTGTCACTCCTACTAGTGAATGTAATGTAACACACACCCATACAAGGCGCACCACCCCGTGATGTTTTTGTCACTCCTACTAGTGAATGTAATGTAACACACACCCATACAAGGCGCACCACCCCGTGATGTTTTTCTCACTCCTACTAGTGAATGTAATGTAACACACACCCATACAAGGCGCACCACCCCGTGATGTTTTTCTCACTGCTACTAGAGAATGTAATGTAACACACACCCATACAATGCGCACCACACCGTGATGTTTTTCTCACTCCTACTAGTGAATGTAATGTAACACACACCCATACAATGCGCACCACCCCGTGATGTTTTTCTCACTCCTACTAGTGAATCTAATGTAACACACACCCATACAAGGCGCACCACCCCGTGATGTTTTTCTCACTCCTACTAGTGAATCTAATGTGACACACACCCATTCAATGCGCACCACCCCGTGATGTTTTTCTCACTCCTACTAGTGAATCTAATGTGACACACACCCATACAATGCGCACCACCCCGTGATGTTTTTCTCACTGCTACTAGTGAATCTAATGTGACACACACCCATACAATGCGCACCACCCCGTGATGTTTTTCTCAATCCTACTAGTGAATCTAATGTGACACACACCCATACAAGGCGCACCACCCCGTGATGTTTTTCTCACTCCTACTAGTGAATGTAATGTGACACACACCCATACACGGCACACCACCCCGTGATGTTTTTCTCACTCCTACTAGTGAATGTAATGTGACACACACCCATACAAGGCGCACCACCCCGTGATGTTTTTCTAACTCCTACTAGTGAATCTAATGTGACACACACACATACAAGGCGCACCACACCGTGATGTTTTTCTCACTCCTACTAGTGAATCTAATGTAACACACACCCATACAATGCGCACCACACCGTGATGTTTTTCTCACTCCTACTAGTGAATCTAATGTAACACACACCCATACAATGAGCACCACCCCGTGATGTTTTTCTCACTCCTACTAGTGAATCTAATGTGACACACACCCATACAATGAGCACCACCCCGTGATGTTTTTCTCACTCCTACTAGTGAATCTAATGTGACACACACCCATACAATGCGCACCACACCGTGATGTTTTTCTCACTGCTACTAGTGAATCTAATGTAACACACACCCATACAATGCGCCCCACCCCGTGATGTTTTTCTCACTGCTACTAGTGAATCTAATGTAACACACACCCATACAATGCGCACCACCCCGTGATGTTTTTCTCACTGCTACTAGTGAATCTAATGTAACACACACCCATACAATGCGCACCACCCCGTGATGTTTTTCTCACTGCTACTAGTGAATCTAATGTAACACACACCCATACAATGCGCACCACCCCGTGATGTTTTCTCACTGCTACTAGTGAATCTAATGTGACACACACCCATACAATGCGCACCACCCCGTGATGTTTTTCTCACTGCTACTAGTGAATCTAATGTAACACACACCCATACAATGCGCACCACCCCGTGATGTTTTTCTCACTGCTACTAGTGAATCTAATGTAACACACACCCATACAATGCGCACCACCCCGTGATGTTTTTCTCACTGCTACTAGTGAATCTAATGTAACACACACCCATACAATGCGCACCACCCCGTGATGTTTTTCTCACTGCTACTAGTGAATCTAATGTAACACACACCCATACAATGCGCACCACCCCGTGATGTTTTTCTCACTGCTACTAGTGAATCTAATGTAACACACACCCATACAATGCGCACCACCCCGTGATGTTTTTCTCACTGCTACTAGTGAATCTAATGTAACACACACCCATACAATGCGCACCACCCCGTGATGTTTTTCTCACTGCTACTAGTGAATCTAATGTAACACACACCCATACAATGCGCACCACCCCGTGATGTTTTTCTCACTGCTACTAGTGAATCTAATGTAACACACACCCATACAATGCGCACCACCCCGTGATGTTTTTCTCACTGCTACTAGTGAATCTAATGTAACACACACCCATACAATGCGCACCACCCCGTGATGTTTTTCTCACTGCTACTAGTGAATCTAATGTAACACACACCCATACAATGCGCACACCCCGTGATGTTTTTCTCACTGCTACTAGTGAATCTAATGTAACACACACCCATACAATGCGCACCACCCCGTGATGTTTTTCTCACTGCTACTAGTGAATCTAATGTAACACACACCCATACAATGCGCACCACCCCGTGATGTTTTTCTCACTGCTACTAGTGAATCTAATGTAACACACACCCATACAATGCGCACCACCCCGTGATGTTTTTCTCACTGCTACTAGTGAATCTAATGTAACACACACCCATACAATGCGCACCACCCCGTGATGTTTTTCTCACTGCTACTAGTGAATCTAATGTAACACACACCCATACAATGCGCACCACCCCGTGATGTTTTTCTCACTGCTACTAGTGAATCTAATGTAACACACACCCATACAATGCGCACCACCCCGTGATGTTTTTCTCACTGCTACTAGTGAATCTAATGTAACACACACCCATACAATGCGCACCACCCCGTGATGTTTTTCTCACTGCTACTAGTGAATCTAATGTAACACACACCCATACAATGCCACCACCCCGTGATGTTTTTCTCACTGCTACTAGTGAATCTAATGTAACACACACCCATACAATGCGCACCACCCCGTGATGTTTTTTCTCACTGCTACTAGTGAATCTAATGTAACACACACCCATACAATGCGCACCACCCGTGATGTTTTTCTCACTGCTTCCTAGTGAATCTAATGTGACACACACCCATACAATGCGCACCACCCCGTGATGTTTTTCTCACTCCTACTAGTGAATCTAATGTAGACACACACCCATACAATGCGCACCACCCCGTGATGTTTTTCTCACTCCTACTAGTGAATCTAATGTAACACACACCCATACAATGCGCACCACCCCGTGATGTTTTTCTCACTCCTACTAGTGAATCTAATGTGACACACACCCATACAATGCGCACCACCCCGTGATGTTTTTCTCACTCCTACTAGTGAATGTAATGTGACACACACCCATACAATGCGCACCACCCCGTGATGTTTTTCTCACTGCTACTAGTGAATGTAATGTGACACACACCCATACAATGCGCACCACCCCGTGATGTTTTTCTCACTCCTACTAGTGAATGAATGTGACACACACCCATACAATGCGCCACCACCCCGTGATGTTTTCTCACTGCTACTAGTGAATCTAATGTGACACACACCCATACAATGCGCACCACCCCGTGATGTTTTTCTCACTGCTACTAGTGAATCTAATGTAAAACACACCCATACAATGCGCACCACCCCGTGATGTTTTT